>NC_054493.1:1094475-1146975 GCF_017639515.1 Carcharodon carcharias
CAAACACAAACACACAAACACACACAAACACAAACACACAAACACACACACACACAAACACACACACACACAAACACACACACAAACACACACACAAACACACACACAAACACACACACACACAAACACACAAACACACAAACACACAAACACACAAACACACAAACACACAAACACACACACAAACACACAAACACACAAACACACAAACACATACACATACACACACAACACACAAACACACACACACAAACACACACAAACACACACACACACAAACACACACACACACAAACACACACACACACAAACACACACAAACACACACACACACACACACACACAAACACACACAAACACACAAACACAAACACACACAAACACACACAAACACACAAACACACACAAACACACACATACACACACAAACACACACACACAAACACACACAAACACACACAAACACACACAAACACACACACACAAACACACACAAACACACAAGCACACAAACACACACACAAACACACGCATACGCAAAAACACACAAACACACACAAACACACACAAACACACAAACACACAAACACACACAAACACAAACACACACAAACACACAGACACACACAGACACACAGACACACAGACACACAGACACACAGACACACACAGACACACAGACACACAGACACAAACACACACACAAACACACACACAAACACACACACAAACACACACACAAACACACACACAAACACACACACAAACACACAAACACACAGGCAGGGCATGGAGACAAGGGGCAGCTCGGAGGCTACTTGCAGCACCAGAATGGAGCGAACGGCAGCTGGACCAGGCCATTCAGCCCATCCAGCCTGCTCCTACACTCAACGCGATCGTGGACGACGCTGGTCTTCAACTCCACTCCCCTTCCCCACCGCCCGCCCGCTCCCCGTATCCCTCGATTCCCCAAACTCTGTCCGTCCCGGCCTCCAACCTACTCAACGATGGGGCTTCCCCAACCCTCCGGGGTAGAGAATTCCAGAGACTCAACACCCCCCCCCACCCCCCTGAGTGAAGAGATTTCTCCTCATCTCTGTCCCAAATGATCAGCCCCCACCCCTCAGACTGTGTCTCCCCCTCCTCCACCTCCCCGTGTTTATAGATCCTCCCCCCCAACCCCCCCGAGCAGTGGGGAACAATCTCTCAGCACCCCCCCCCCACCCCACCCTGTCAAACCCCCTTCACAATCCTTGCGGGTTTTGGCGAGATCGCTCCTCTCGTTCCTTCCTAAACTCCCGGAGAGGATCGGCCCAAGTCGCTCAGTCTCTCATCTGAGGGTAACTCCCTCCCCCCCTCATCCCAGGGACCGATCGAGTGACCCCCCCACCCCCCACCTTCGCTGTACCGCACCCCACCCCAGTACAAGTAACTCCTTCCTTCATCGTGGAGACCCAGAACTGCACACGGGTCCTCCAGATGTGGTCTCACCCAAAAAAACCCCCTGTACGGTTGTACACCGAGACAGAGACGCAGCGCGCAGGCAGACAGACAGACACTGGGCCACACGCGTGCGCGCAGACAGACGCGCGCACGCAGACAGACGCGCGCACGCAGACAGACGCGCGCACGCAGACAGACGCGCGCACGCAGACAGACGCGCGCACGCAGACAGACGCGCGCACATACTGGGGTAGGTTGGGGAGAGGGGTATTTCCTGGGGTACGGTGAGGAGGGGATAGGTTGGGGAGGGGGGTATTTCCTGGGGTACGGTGAGGAGGGGGTAGGTTGGGGAGGGGAGTATTTCCTGGGATACGGTGGGGGGGGGGTATTTCCTGAGGTAGGTTGGGGAGGGGGGTATTGAGGGAGTACGGTGGGGGGGGGTATTTCCTGGGGTACGGTGGGGAGGGGGTAGATTGGGGAGGGGTATTTCCTGGGGTACGGTGGAAGGGGGCTATTTCCTGGGGTAGGTTGGGGAGGGAGGTATTGAGGGAGTACGGTGAGGAGTGGGGTAGGTTGGGGAGGGGGGTATTTCCTGGGGTACAGTGAGGAGGGGGGTATTTACTGGGGTACGGTGGGGAGGGGGGTATTTCCTGGGGTACAGTGGGGAGGGGGGTATTTCCTGGGGTACAGTGGGGAGGGGGGTATTTCCTGGGGTACAGTGAGGAGGGGGGTATTTACTGGGGTACGGTGGGAGGGGGGTATTTCCTGGGGTACGGTGGGAGGGGGGTATTTCCTGGGGTACGGTGGGGAGGGGGTATTTCCTGGGGTACAGTGAGCAGGGGTTCTGGTTACCTTGCTGTTCCCCTTCCTGGTCTCGGTGATACTCTCCTCCTCCTCATGCTCCTTCGCTCCCTGAGGGAGGTTTGTGTAGTTGGCCATTCGATTGAGGAGTGAAGAGACCTTCGGCCGAGTGTCCAGTTCTTCCTGGGAGGGGGAGGGAGAGGGTCAAAGCCAATACTCCCTTAGCCCCACCCTGACAACCCAAATACCCCCACTACACAACACAAATACCCCCTCACACACACACAATCCAAATACCCCCCTCACACACAACCCAAATACCCCCTCCTGCACAATCCAAATACCCCCCTCGCACACACAACCCAAATACCCCCCTCGCACACACAACCCAAATACCCCCCTCGCACACACAACCCAAATACCCCCCTCGCACACACAACCCAAATACCCCCCTCGCACACACAACCCAAATACCCCCCTCGCACACACAACCCAAATACCCCCCTCGCACACACAACCCAAATACCCCCCTCGCACACACAACCCAAATACCCCCCTCGCACACACAACCCAAATACCCCCCTCGCACACACAACCCAAATAACCCCCCTCGCACACACAACCCAAATACCCCCCTCCCGCACAATCCAAATACCCCCACTACACAACCCAAATACCCCCCTCCCGCACACAACCCAAACACCCCCCTCGCGCACACAACCCAAACACCCCCCTCGCGCACACAACCCAAACACCCCCCTCGCGCACACAACCCAAACACCCCCCTCGCGCACACAACCCAAACACCCCCCTCGCGCACACAACCCAAACACCCCCCTCGCGCACACAACCCAAACACCCCCCTCGCGCACACAACCCAAACACCCCCCTCGCGCACACAACCCAAACACCCCCCTCGCGCACACAACCCAAATACCCCCCTCGCGCACACAACCCAAATACCCCCCTCGCGCACACAACCCAAATACCCCCCTCGCGCACACAACCCAAATACCCCCCTACACAACCCAAATACCCCCCTACACAACCCAAATACCCCCCTACACAACCCAAATACCCCCCTACACAACCCAAATACCCCCCTCCCCACGCAACCCAAATACCCCCCGCCACACGCAACCCAAATACCCCCCGCCCCACGCAACCCAAATACCCCCCGCCCCACGCAACCCAAATACCTCCACCCGCACGCAACCCAAATACCCCCCTCCCGCACGCAACCCAAATACCCCCCTACACAACCCAAATACACCCCCTCCCGCACGCAATCCAAATACCCCCCTCGCACACGCAACCCAAATACCCCCCTCGCACACGCAACCCAAATACACCCCCTCGCACACGCAACCCAAATAACCCCCTCGCACACGCAACCCAAATACCCCCCTCGCACACGCAACCCAAATACCCCCCTCCCGCACACGCAACCCAAATAAACCCCCTCCCGCACACGCAACCCAAATAAACCCCCTCCCGCACGCAACCCAAATACCCCCCTCGCGCACGCAACCCAAATACCCCCCTCGCGCACGCAACCCAAATACCCCCCTCGCGCACGCAACCCAAATACCCCCCTCGCGCACGCAACCCAAATACCCCCCTCGCGCACGCAACCCAAATACCCCCCTCGCGCACGCAACCCAAATACCCCCCTCGCGCACGCAACCCAAATACCCCCCTCGCGCACGCAACCCAAATACCCCCCTCGCGCACGCAACCCAAATACCCCCCTCGCGCACGCAACCCAAATACCCCCCTCGCGCACGCAACCCAAATACCCCCCTCGCGCACGCAACCCAAATACCCCCCTCGCGCACGCAACCCAAATACCCCCCTCGCGCACGCAACCCAAATACCCCCCTCGCGCACGCAACCCAAATACCCCCCTCGCGCACGCAACCCAAATACCCCCCTCGCGCACGCAACCCAAATACCCCCCTCGCGCACGCAACCCAAATACCCCCCTCGCGCACGCAACCCAAATACCCCCCTCGCGCACGCAACCCAAATACCCCCCTCGCGCACGCAACCCAAATACCCCCCTCGCGCACGCAACCCAAATACCCCCCTCGCGCACGCAACCCAAATACCCGCCTCGCGCACGCAACCCAAATACCCGCCTCGCGCACGCAACCCAAATAGCCCCCTCGCGCACGCAACCCAAATAGCCCCCTCGCGCACGCAACCCAAATACCCCCCTCGCGCACGCAACCCAAATACCCCCCTCGCGCACGCAACCCAAATACCCCCCTCGCGCACGCAACCCAAATACCCCCCTCGCGCACGCAACCCAAATACCCCCCTCGCGCACGCAACCCAAATACCCCCCTCGCGCACGCAACCCAAATACCCCCCTCGCGCACGCAACCCAAATACCCCCCTCGCGCACGCAACCCAAATACCCCCCTCGCGCACGCAACCCAAATACCCCCCTCGCGCACGCAACCCAAATACCCCCCTCGCGCACGCAACCCAAATACCCCCCTCGCGCACGCAACCCAAATACCCCCCTCGCGCACGCAACCCAAATACCCCCCTCGCGCACGCAACCCAAATACCCCCCTCGCGCACGCAACCCAAATACCCCCCTCGCGCACGCAACCCAAATACCCCCCTCGCGCACGCAACCCAAATACCCCCCTCGCGCACGCAACCCAAATACCCCCCTCGCGCACGCAACCCAAATACCCCCCTCGCGCACGCAACCCAAATACCCCCCTCGCGCACGCAACCCAAATACCCCCCTCGCGCACGCAACCCAAATACCCCCCTCGCGCACGCAACCCAAATACCCCCCTCGCACACACACAACCCAAATACCCCCCTCGCACACACACAACCCAAATACCCCCCTCGCACTCACTCAACCCAAATACCCCCCTCGCACACACACAACCCAAATACCCCCCTCGCACACACACAACCCAAATACCCCCCTCGCACACACACAACCCAAATACCCCCCTCGCGCACACACAACCCAAATACCCCCCTCGCGCACACACAACCCAAATACCCCCCTCGCGCACACACAACCCAAATACCCCCCCTCGCGCACACACAACCCAAATACCCCCTCCCTCCCCCCCCCCCCCATAAACTCCCCCACAGCCCAAATCCACCTTGCCCGCAGCCACAGAGCTGCTTCTACCCCACCCCGAGTCCACCCGACCCCCTCCAAACCCAGCCACACCAGACCCAGTCGCTCCCCACCCCCACACCCCTCCGGCCTCCTCCCTGGACCGAAGGGGGAGAGGGGGAGGGTGGGGGAGGAGAAGGGCAGTCGCGAAGCTCACCTCGAACAGCGCGAGGTTCCGGTCACAGAAGTCATCGCCATCGTAGTCACCGCTGAAGAAGATGCTGTGTTCCTTGTCCTGTCCATCTCCTGTGGATTGGTGGTGGGTGGGGTGGAGGGGAGTGGAGGGAGAGAGAGAGAGAGAGAGAGAGGGAGAGAGAGCGAGAGAGGGAGAGAGAGAAAGAGAGAGACGTCAGATCAGGGGCTCCTCAAATCCTTCCTTCCCTCCACATTCCCAGCGGACCCAGGGGGCACTACAACCCCAGTGGACCTCAACACCTTCCCATTCTCACCCTGGGCATTGCCCATCCCGAACTGACCCCCCCCCTTCCCCCCCACCCCCGACCACCAACCCCTTTGAGAAGGAGGTGGTGAGCTGCCCTCTTGACCTTAAGACACCGGAGCAGAAATGAGGCCATTCGGCCCATCCAGTCTGCTCCCCCATTCAATCATGGCCGATAAGTCTCTCAACACCCCCCCCCATTCTCCCCGCCTTCTCCCCGTAACCTTTGACCCCCTCACCAATCAAGAACCGATCTATCTCGCTCTTAAATACGCTCAGTGACCCGGCCTCCACCGCCTTCTGTGGCCATGAGTTCCATAGATTCACCGCTCTCTGGCTAAAGAAGTTTCTCCTCATCTCTGTTCTAAAAGGTCTTCCCTTTACTCTGAGGCTGTGCCCCTCGGGTCCGAGTCTCTCCTACTCATGGAAACATCTTCCCCCACGTCCCACTCTATCCAGGCCTTTCAGTATTCTGTAAGTTTCAATCAGATCCCCCCCCACCCCTCATCCTTCTAAACTCCATCGAGTATAGACCCAGAGTCCTCAAACGTTCCTCACATGTTAAGATAGACAGAGAGAGAGAGAGAGACAGAGAGAGAGAGAGACACAGAGAGAGAGACAGAGAGAGAGAGAGAGACAGAGAGAGAGAGAGAGACAGAGAGAGAGAGAGAGACAGAGAGAGAGAGAGAGACAGAGAGAGAGAGAGAGACAGAGAGAGAGAGAGACACAGAGAGAGAGAGAGACACAGAGAGAGAGAGAGACACAGAGAGAGAGACAGAGAGAGACAGAGAGAGAGACAGAGAGAGAGACAGAGAGAGACAGAGAGAGAGACAGAGAGAGAGACAGAGAGAGACAGAGAGAGAGAGAGAGAGACAGAGAGAGAGAGAGAGACAGAGAGAGAGAGAGAGACAGAGAGAGAGAGAGAGACAGAGAGAGAGAGAGAGACAGAGAGAGAGAGAGACACAGAGAGAGAGACAGAGAGAGAGAGACAGAGAGAGAGAGACAGAGAGAGAGAGACAGAGAGAGAGCGACAGAGAGAGAGAGACAGAGAGAGAGAGACAGAGAGAGAGAGACAGAGAGAGAGACAGACAGAGAGAGAGAGACAGAGAGAGAGAGACAGAGAGAGACAGACAGAGAGAGATAGACAAAGAGAGAGAGAAAGACAGATAGAGATAGAGATAGAGATAGAGATAGAGATAGAGATAGAGAGATGCAGAGAGCGGGTGACAGAGAGGGAGGGGGACAAAGAGGGAGGGGGACAAAGAGGGAGGGGGACAAAGAGGGAGGGGGACAAAGAGGGAGGGGGACAAAGAGGGAGGGGGACAAAGAGGGAGGGGGACAAAGAGGGAGGGGACAAAGAGGGAGGGGGACAAAGAGGGAGGGGGACAAAGAGGGAGGGGGACAAAGAGGGAGGGGGACAAAGAGGGAGGGGGACAAAGAGGGAGGGGGACAGAGAGAGAGGGGGACAGAGAGGGAGGGGGACAGAGAGGGAGGGGGACAGAGAGGGAGGGGGACAGAGAGAGAGGGGGACAGAGAGAGAGGGGGACAGAGAGAGAGGGGGACAGAGAGAGAGGGGGACAGAGAGAGAGAGGGGGGCAGAGAGAGAGGGGCAGAGAGAGAGGGGGACAGAGAGAGAGGGGGACAGAGAGAGAGAGGGGGACAGAGAGAGAGAGGGGGACAGAGAGAGAGAGGGGGACAGAGAGGGAGGGGGACAGAGAGAGATAGGGAGTAAGATTGAGACAGAGGGAGAGAGAGAGAGAGACAGAGCGCGACAGGGAATGAGAGAGACAGGGAATGAGAGAGACAGGGAATGAGAGAGACAGGGAATGAGAGAGACAGGGAATGAGAGAGACAGGGAATGAGAGAGACAGGGAATGAGAGAGACAGGGAATGAGAGAGACAGGGAATGAGAGAGACAGGGAATGAGAGAGACAGGGAATGAGAGAGACAGGGAATGAGAGAGACAGGGAATGAGAGAGACAGGGAATGAGAGAGACAGGGAATGAGAGAGACAGGGAATGAGAGAGACAGGGAGAGAGAGAGACAGGGAGAGAGAGAGACAGAGAGAGTGAGAGACAGAGAAAGTGAGAGACAGAGAAAGTGAGAGACAGAGAAAGTGAGAGACAGAGAAAGTGAGAGACAGAGAAAGTGAGAGACAGAGAAAGTGAGAGACAGAGAAAGTGAGAGACAGAGAAAGTGAGAGACAGAGAAAGTGAGAGACAGAGAAAGTGAGAGACAGAGAAAGTGAGAGACAGAGAAAGTGAGAGACAGAGAAAGTGAGAGACAGAGAAAGTGAGAGACAGAGAAAGTGAGAGACAGAGAAAGTGAGAGACAGAGAAAGTGAGAGACAGAGAAAGTGAGAGACAGAGAAAGTGAGAGACAGAGAAAGTGAGAGACAGAGAAAGTGAGAGACAGAGAAAGTGAGAGACAGAGAAAGTGAGAGACAGAGAAAGTGAGAGACAGAGAAAGTGAGAGACAGAGAAAGTGAGAGACAGAGAAAGTGAGAGACAGAGAAAGTGAGAGACAGAGAAAGTGAGAGACAGAGAAAGTGAGAGACAGAGAAAGTGAGAGACAGAGAAAGTGAGAGACAGAGAAAGTGAGAGACAGAGAAAGTGAGAGACAGAGGGTAGTGGGTGTCTGGAATTCGCTGCCCAAGTTGGTGGTACAGGCAGAAACTCTAAGCTCTTTTAAAAAATACCTGGATCTGCACCTTAAGTGCTGTAAGCTGCAGGGCTATGGGCCGGGTGCAGGGAGGTGGGATTAGAAAGGGCACCTGGGTGTCCTTGGGCTGGCATGGACAAGATGGGCTGAATGGCTTCCTCCTGTGCTGTAACTTTTCTAATGTCCGGCGGTTGTAGGTAAACCCACGGCGCTGTTAGGGGGGGGGACTTCCAGGATTTTGTCCCTGTGGTGTAGGTACACCCATAGCGCTGTTAGGGAGGGAGTTCCAGGATTTTGTCCCTGTGGTGTAGGTACACCCACAGTGCTGTTAGAGAGGGAGTTCCAGGATTTTGTCCCTGGTGGTGTAGGTACACCCACAGTGCTGTTAGGGTGGGAGTTCCAGGATTTTGTCCCTGTGGTGGAGGTACACCCACAGCGCTGTTAGGGTGGGAGTTCCAGGATTTTGTCCCTGTGGTGTAGGTACACCCACGGCGCTGTTAGGGAGGGAGTTCCAGGATTTTGTCCCCTGTGGTGTAGGTACACCCACAGTGCTGTTACGGAGACAGTTCCAGGATTTTGTCCCCTGTGGTGTAGGTACACCCACAGCGCTGTTAGGGAGGGAGTTCCAGGATTTTGTCCCCTGTGGTGTAGGTACACCAACAGCGCTGTTAGGGAGGGAGTTCCAGGATTTGGACCCAGCGACAGTGAAGGAACGGCCGATATATTTATTTCATATATATACACATCAATATTCATTAATGGGGCGTGGGTGTCACTGGGCTGGGCCCAGTGTTTATTGCCCATCCCTATTTGCCCCCTTCTTCAGGGGGGACATGGTTCAGAGTTAACCACATCGCTGTGTGGGGCTCTGGAGTCACGTGTGGGCCAGAGTGGGTAAGCAGGGTAGATTTCCCTCCCTAAAGGGGGATGAGTGCACCAGATGGGTTTTTTTTTTACAATAAACAACATCATTAGACTTTTATTTGAATTCTAATTCCACCATCTGCCCTGGGGTGGGTGGGGGATTTGAACCCGGGTCCCCAGAACATCACCCTGGGTCTCTGGCTCACTCGTCCAGCCACAACCTCTCACCGACACGCTACCCCCAGGGGACATCATCCGAAGGTACGGCGTTAACTGTCCCATGTACACCGAAGACGCCCAGCTCACCCCCTCCTCCACCTCTCCGGACTCCTCCACTCTCCAAACCGTCAGAGCGATTCTCCGACCACTACCCCATCCCAATCCCCTCCAGCCCCTACACCCCTCCCTATCTCTGTAACCTCCTCCAGCCCCTACAACCCTCCCTATCTCAGTAACCTCCTCCAGCCCCTACAGCCCTCCCTATCTCTGTAACCTCCTCCAGCCCCTACACCCATCCCTATCTTTGTAACCTCCTCCAGCCCCTACACCGCTCCCTATCTCTGTAACCTGCTCCAGCCCCTACAACCCTCCCTATCTCAGTAACCTCCTCCAGCCCCTACAGCCCTCCCTATCTCTGTAACCTCCTCCAGCCCCTACACCCCTCCCTATCTCTGTAATCTCCTCCAGCCCCGACAACCCTCCCTATCTCTGTAATCTCCTCCAGCCCCGACAACCCTCCCTATCTCTGTAACCTCCTCCAGCCCCTACACCCCTCCCTATCTCTGTAACCTGCTCCAGCCCCTACAACCCACCCTATCTCAGTAACCTCCGCCAGCCCCTACAGCCCTCCCTATCTCTGTAACCTCCTCCAGCCCCTACACCCCTCCCTATCTCTGTAATCTCCTCCAGCCCCTACACCCTCCCTATCTCTGTAACCTCCTCCAGCCCCTACACCCCTCCCTATCTCTGTAATCTCCTCCAGCCCCTACACCCTCCCTATCTCTGTAACCTCCTCCAGCCCCTAGAAACCTCCCTATCTCTGTAACCTCCTCCAGTCCCTACAGTCCTCCCTATCTCTGTAACCTCCTCCAGTCCCTACAGCCCTCCCTATCTCTGTAACCTCCTCCAGCCCCTACAACCCTATCTCTGTAACCTCCTCCAGTCCCTACAGTCCTCCCTATCTCTGTAACCACCTCCAGCCCCTACACTCCTCCCTATCTATGTAACCTCCTCCAGCCCTTACACCCCTCCCTATCTCTGTAACCTCATCCAGCCCCTACACCCCTCCCTATATCTGTAACCTCCTCCAGCCCCGACACTCCTCCCTATCTCTGTAACCTCCTCCAGCCCCTACACCCCTCCCTATCTCTGTAACCTCCTCCAGCCCCTACACCCCTCCCTATCTCTGTAACCTCCTCCAGCCCCTACACTCCTCCCTATCTCTGTAACCTCCTCCAGCCCCTGAAGATGTGGAAATGTCTGCACTCCTACATTTCGAGTCTCTTACAAGTCCCCCAATTGGTCCATGAGGGACAACTGGAGAGTGTTCTCTAGAATTCACACAGCAATATTTCCAGCCCTCCCCTTCACTTTCTTCCCTTCAAAAATCCTTAAATATCTTAGACCAAACATCTGCCAAATGGGCCAAACAACTCGGTCACTGCTTGTGTCTTACCCTGCTCAATGCTGCTTCTCTCAATGACACTCGAATATTCTATTACACAGCAGAGGACACGTAAACAGGACTTGCTACTGTACACAATCCCAATGGACCCAAACCCCTTCCCCTTCACTCCCACTGTACACAATCCCAATGGACCCAAACCCCTTCCCCTTCACTCCCACCGTACACAATCCCAATGGACCCAAACCCCTTCCCCTTCACTCCCACTGTACACAATCCCAATGGACCCAAACCCCTTCCCCTTCACTCCCACTGTACACAATCCCAATGGACCCAAACCCCTTCCCCTTCACTCCCACTGTACACAATCCCAATGGACCCAAACCCCTTCCCCTTCACTCCCACTGTACACAATCCCCATGGACCCAAACCCCTTCCCCTTCACTCCCACTGTACACAATCCCCATGGACCCAAACCCCTTCCCCTTCACTCCTACTGTACACAATCCCAATGGACCCAAACCCCTTCCCGTTCACTCCCATTGTACACAATCCCAATGGACCCAAACCCCTTCCCCTTCACTCCCACTGTACACAATCCCAATGGACCCAAACCCCTTCCCCTTCACTCCCACTGTACACAATCCCAATGGACCCAAACCCCTTCCCCTTCACTCCCACCGTACACAATCCCAATGGACTCAAACCCCTTCCCCTTCACTCCCACTGTACACAATCCCAATGGACCCAAACCCCTTCCCCTTCACTCCCACCGTACACAATCCCCATGGACCCAAACCCCTTCCCCTTCACTCCCACTGTACACAATCCCAATCCCAAACCCCTTCCTGTTCACTCCCACTGTACACAATCCCCATGGACCCAAACCCCTTCTCCTTCACTCCCACCGTACACAATCCCAATGGACCCAAACCCCTTCTCCTTCACTCCCACTGTACACAATCCCCATGGACCCAAACCCCTTCTCCTTCACTCCCACCGTACACAATCCCCATGGACCCAAACCCCTTCCCCTTCACTCCCACTGTACACAATCCCAATGGACCCAAACCCCTTCCCCTTCTCTCCCACAGTACACAATCCCAAAGGACCCAAACCCCTTCCCCTTCACTCCCACTGTACACAATCCCAATGGACCCAAACCCCTTCCTGTTCACACCCACCGTACACAATCCCAATGGACCCAAACCCCTTCCCCTTCACTCCCACTGTACACAATCCCAATGGACCCAAACCCCTTCCCGCTCACTCCCACTGTACACAATCCCAATGGACCCAAACCCCTTCCCGCCCACTCCCACTGTACACAATCCCAATGGAACCAAACCCCTTCCCCTTCACTCCCACTGTACACAATCCCAATGGACTCAAACACCTTCACGTTCACTCCCACCGTACACAATCCCAAAGCACCCAAACCCCTTACCCTTCACTCCCACTGTACACAATCCCAATGGTCCCAAAACCCTTCCCGTTCACTCCCACCGTACACAATCCCAATGGACCCAAACCCCGTCCCGTTCAGTCCCAATGTACACAATCCCAATCCCAAACCCCTTCCCGTTCACTCCCACTGTACACAAACCCAATGGACCCAAACCCCTTCCGGTTCACTCCCACTGTACACAAACCCAATGGACCCAAACCCCTTCCCGTTCAGTCCCACCATACACAATCCCAATGTACCCAAACCCCTTCCCCTTCACTCCCACCGTACACAATCCCAATGGACCCAAATCCCTTCCCCTTCACTCCCACCGTACGCAATCCCAATGGACCCAAACCCCTTCCCGTTTACTCCCAACGTACACAATCCCAATGGACCCAAACCCCTTCCTCTTCACTCCCACCGTACACAATCCCCATGGACCCAAACTCCTTCCCCTTCACTCCCACTGTACACAAACCCAATCCCAAACCCCTTCCCGTTCACTCCCACCGTACACAATCCCAATGGACCCAAACCCCTTCCCGTTCACTCCCACCGTACACAATCCCAATGGACCCAAACCCCTTCCCATTCACTCACACCGTACACAATCCCAATGGACCCAAACCCCTTCCCGTTCACTCCCACCGTACACAATCCCAATCCCAAACCCCTTCCCCTTCACTCCCACCGTACACAATCCCAATGGACAGAAACCCCTTCCCATTCACTCCCACCGTACACAATCTCAATGGACCCAAACCCCTTCCCGTTCACTCCCACTGTACACAATCCCAAACCCTTTCCCGTTCACTCCAACTGTACACAATCCCAAAACCCTTCCCGTTCACTCCCACTGTACACAATCCCAAACCCCTTCCCGTTCACTCCCACTGTACACAATCCCAAACCCTTTCCCGTTCACTCCAACTGTACACAATCCCAAAACCCTTCCCGTTCACTCCCACTGTACACAATCCCAAACCCCTACCCGAACACTCCCACTGTACGCAATCCCAATGGATCCAAACCCCTTCCTGTTCACTTCCACCGTACACAATCCCAATGGACCCAAACCCCTTTCCCTTCACTCCCACTGTACACAATCCCAATGGACCCAAACCCCTTCCCGTTCACTCCCACTGTACACAATCCCAATGGACCCAAACCCCTTCCCCTTCAATCCCACCATACACAATCCCAAAGGACCCAATACTCTCATACGGTACCTAGTAGTCTGATGTGTTCACCTGTGATCGAAGACTGATTTCTCTCTGTAACGAGAACAAAAACAAAGTAAACAGAGAGAAACCAGGGGGCAAAATATCACAATCAGTGCAAAATAACTGCTGTCTCGCAGTCCCCTCTGTCCCTCTCTCTCTCAGGGAGATATCTGTACACTGACTGGTGTCTCTCAGTCCCCTCTCTCTCAGGGAGATATCTGTACATTGACTGGTGTCACTCAGTCCCCTCTCTCTCAGGGAGTTATCTGTACACTGACTGGTGTCTCTCAGTCCCCTCTCCCTCAGGGAGATATCTGTACACTGACTGGTGTCTCTCAGTCCCCTCTCTCTCAGGGAGATATCTGTACACTGACTGCTGTCCCTCAATCCTCTCTGTCTCAGGGAGATATCTGTACACTGACTGGTGTTTCTCAGTCCACTCTCTCTCTCAGGGAGATATCTGTACACTGACTGGTGTCTCTCAGTTCCTCTCTCTCAGGGAGATATCTGTACACTGACTGGTGTCTCTCAGTTCCTCTCTCTCAGGGAGATATCGGTACACTGACTGGTGTCTCTCAGTCCCCTCTCTCTCTCAGGGAGGTATCTGTACACTGACTGTGTCTCTCAGTCCCTCTCTCTCAGGGAGATATCTGTACACTGACTGGTGTCTCTCAGTCCCCTCTCTCTCTCTCAGGGTGATATCTGCACACTGACTGGTGTCTCTCAGTCCCTCTCTGTCAGGGAGTCGTCTGTACACTGACTGGTATATCTCAATCCCCCTCTCTCTCAGGGAGATATCTGTCCACAGACTGGTGTCTCTCAGTCCCTCTCTCTCTCTCAGGGAGATATCTGTACACTGACTGGTTTCTCTCAGTCCCCTCTCTCTCTCTCAGGGAGATATCTGTACACTGACTGGTTTCTCTCAGTCCCCTCTCTCTCTCTCAGGGAGATATCTGTACACTGACTGGTTTCTCTCAGTCCCCTCTCTCTCTCTCAGGGAGATATCTGTACACTGACTGGTGTCTCTCAGTCCCTCTCGCTCAGGGAGATATCTGTACACTGACTGGTGTCTCTCAGTCTCTCTCTCTCAGGGAGATATCTGTACACTGACTGGTGTCTCTCAGTCCCCTCTCTCTCAGGGAGATATCTGTACACTGACTGGTGTCTCTCAGTCTCTCTCTCTCAGGGAGATATCTGTACACTGACTGGTGTCTCTCAGTCCCCTCTCTCTCAGGGAGATATCTGTACACTGACTGGTGTCTCTCAGTCTCTCTCTCTCAGGGAGATATCTGTACACTGACTGGTGTCTCTCAGTCCCCTCTCTATCTCAGGGAGATATCTGTACACTGACTGGTGTTTCTCAGTCCCCTCTCTCTCAGGGAGATATCTGTACACTGACTGGTGTCTCTCAGTCCCTCTCTCTCTCTCAGGGAGATATCTGTACACTGACTGGTGTCTCTCAGTCCCCTCTCTCTCAGGGAGATATCTGTACACTGACTGGTGTCTCTCAGTCCCCTCTCTCTCAGGGAGATATCTGTACACTGACTGGTGTCTCTCAGTCTCTCTCTCTCTCTCTCAGGGAGATATCTGTACACTGACTGGTGTCTCTCAGTCCCCTCTCTTTCAGGGAGATATCTGTACACTGACTGGTGTCTCTCAGTCCCCTCTCTCTCAGGGAGATATCTGTACACTGACTGGTGTCTCTCAGTCCCTCTCTCTCTCAGGGAGATATCTGTACACTGACTGGTGTCTCTCAGTCCCTCTCTCTCAGGGAGATATCTGTACACTGACTGGTGTCTCTCAGTCTCTCTCTCTCTCTCTCTCTCTCTCAGGGAGATATCTGTACACTGACTGGTGTCTCTCAGTCCCCTCTCTTTCAGGGAGATATCTGTACACTGACTGGTGTCTCTCAGTCCCCTCTCTCTCAGGGAGATATCTGTACACTGACTGGTGTCTCTCAGTCCCTCTCTCTCTCAGGGAGATATCTGTACACTGACTGGTGTCTCTCAGTCCCTCTCTCTCAGGGAGATATCTGTACACTGACTGGTGTCTCTCAGTCCCCTCTCTCTCAGGGAGATATCCGTACACTGACTGGTGTCTCTCTCAGTCCCTCTCTCTCAGGGAGATATCTGTACACTGACTGGTGTCTCTCAGTCCCCTCTCTCTCAGGGAGATACCTATACACTGACTGGTGTCTCTCAGTCCCCTCTCTCTCAGGGAGGTATCTGTACACTGACTGGTGTCTCTCAGTGCCTCTCTCTCAGGGAGATACCTATACACTGACTGGTGTCTCTCAGTTCCCTGTCCAAACTCTGTCCAGTTCAGTCACACAGCTGCCTAGGCCAGTATAACCAGCGATGCTTCATTCACCGACAGAGCTGATGAGTTAACCGGAAAACCTGAGCGTGCAAAACCTGGCAGGGAAACAGAGTGAACCAGATCGACCCCAGATCTCTTACCTCGCACAGACATTAGAATGTCAATCGCCCACCATCATGAATTCAGAGTTAACTGTACACGCCAATTCTGAAGAGGAACACCAGCACAGGACCATTCAGCCCCGGTGATTTACCCCGACATTCCCATAAAATCAGGACTGATTTCCCACCAGGTTGTAACCCTATTCCCTGAACGTCTAGTTCAAAACAAGCCTCCCAATCCCAGTCTCGAATACATTCCCTTCGTCTCAATCCCAGATAGACCACCCCTTACCCTGTGACCGTGATTCGATTGGTTGCGCAGGCGATGAGGGAGAGCCGCACTGTCGGAGGGTCAGTGCTGAGGGAGAGCCGCACTGTCGGAGGGTCAGTGCTGAGGGAGAGCCGCACTGTTGGAGGGTCAGCGCTGAGGGAGAGCCGCACTGTCGGAGGGTCAGCGCTGAGGGAGAGCCGCACTGTCGGAGGGTCAGTGCTGAGGGAGAGCCGCACTGTCGGAGGGTCAGTGCTGAGGGCGAGCCGCACTGTCGGAGGGTCAGTGCTGAGGGCGAGCCGCACTGTCGGAGGGTCAGTGCTGAGGGAGCGCCGCACTGTCGGAGGGTCAGTGCTGAGGGAGAGCCGCACTGTCGGAGGGTCAGTGCCGAGGGAGAGCCGCACTGTCGGAGGGTCAGTGCCGAGGGAGAGCCGCACTGTCGGAGGGTCAGTGCCGAGGGAGAGCCGCACTGTCGGAGGGTCAGTGCCGAGGGAGAGCCGCACTGTCGGAGGGTCAGTGCCGAGGGAGAGCCGCACTGTCGGAGGGTCAGTGCCGAGGGAGAGCCGCACTGTCGGAGGGTCAGTGCCGAGGGAGAGCCGCACTGTCGGAGGGTCAGTGCCGAGGGAGAGCCGCACTGTCGGAGGGTCAGTGCCGAGGGAGAGCCGCACTGTCGGAGGGTCAGTGCCGAGGGAGAGCCGCACTGTCGGAGGGTCAGTGCCGAGGGAGAGCCGCACTGTCGGAGGGTCAGTGCCGAGGGAGAGCCGCACTGTCGGAGGGTCAGTGCCGAGGGAGAGCCGCACTGTCGGAGGGTCAGTGCCGAGGGAGAGCCGCACTGTCGGAGGGTCAGTGCCGAGGGAGAGCCGCACTGTCGGAGGGTCAGTGCCGAGGGAGAGCCGCACTGTCGGAGGGTCAGTACTGAGGGAGACCCGCACTGTCGGAGGGTCAGTGCCGAGGGAGAGCCGCACTGTCGGAGGGTCAGTGCTGAGGGAGAGCCGCACTGTCGGAGGGTCAGTGCTGAGGGAGAGCCGCACTGTCGGAGGGTCAGTACTGAAGGAGAGCCACACTGTGGGAGGGTCAGTGCTGAGGGAGAGCCTCACTGTCGGAGGGTCAGTGCTGAGGGAGCGCCGCACTGTCGGAGGGTCAGTACTGAGGGAGAGCCGCACTGTCGGAGGGTCAGTACTGAGGGAGAGCCGCACTGTCGGAGGGTCAGTGCTGAGGGAGAGCTGCACTGTCGGAGGGTCAGTGCTGAGGGAGAGCCGCACTGTGGGAGGGTCAGTACTGAGGGAGAGCCGCACTGTCGGAGGGTCAGTACTGAGGGAGAGCTGCACTGTCGGAGGGTCAGTACTGAGGGAGAGCCGCACTGTGGGAGGGTCAGTGCTGAGGGAGAGCCTCACTGTCGGAGGGTCAGTGCCGAGGGAGCGCCGCACTGTCGGAGGGTCAGTGCCGAGGGAGAGCCGCACTGTCGGAGGGTCAGTGCCGAGGGAGAGCCGCACTGTCGGAGGGTCAGTGCCGAGGGAGAGCCGCACTGTCGGAGGGTCAGTGCTGAGGGAGAGCCGCACTGTCGGAGGGTCAGTGCCGAGGGAGAGCCGCACTGTCGGAGGGTCAGTGCCGAGGGAGAGCCGCACTGTCGGAGGGTCAGTACAGAGGGAGACCCGCACTGTCGGAGGGTCAGTGCCGAGGGAGACCCGCACTGTCGGAGGGTCAGTGCCGAGGGAGAGCCGCACTGTCGGAGGGTCAGTGCTGAGGGAGAGCCGCACTGTCGGAGGGTCAGTGCTGAGGGAGAGCCGCACTGTCGGAGGGTCAGTACTGAAGGAGAGCCACACTGTGGGAGGGTCAGTGCTGAGGGAGAGCCTCACTGTCGGAGGGTCAGTGCTGAGGGAGCGCCGCACTGTCGGAGGGTCAGTACTGAGGGAGAGCCGCACTGTCGGAGGGTCAGTACTGAGGGAGAGCCGCACTGTCGGAGGGTCAGTGCTGAGGGAGAGCTGCACTGTCGGAGGGTCAGTGCTGAGGGAGAGCTGCACTGTCGGAGGGTCAGTGCTGAGGGAGAGCTGCACTGTCGGAGGGTCAGTGCTGAGGGAGAGCCGCACTGTGGGAGGGTCAGTACTGAGGGAGAGCCGCACTGTCGGAGGGTCAGTACTGAGGGAGAGCCGCACTGTCGGAGGGTCAGTACTGAGGGAGAGCTGCACTGTCGGAGGGTCAGTACTGAGGGAGAGCCGCACTGTGGGAGGGTCAGTGCTGAGGGAGAGCCTCACTGTCGGAGGGTCAGTGCCGAGGGAGCGCCACACTGTCGGAGGGTCAGTGCCGAGGGAGAGCCGCACTGTCGGAGGGTCAGTGCCGAGGGAGAGCCGCACTGTCGGAGGGTCAGTGCCGAGGGAGAGCCGCACTGTCGGAGGGTCAGTGCTGAGGGAGAGCCGCACTGTCGGAGGGTCAGTGCTGAGGGAGAGCCGCACTGTCGGAGGGTCAGTGCTGAGGGAGAGCCGCACTGTGGGAGGGTCAGTACTGAGGGAGAGCCGCACTGTCGGAGGGTCAGTACTGAGGGAGAGCCGCACTGTCGGAGGGTCAGTACTGAGGGAGAGCCGCACTGTGGGAGGGTCAGTGCTGAGGGAGAGCCGCACTGTCGGAGGGTCAGTGCTGAGGGAGCGCCGCACTGTCGGAGGGTCAGTGCTGAGGGAGAGCCGCACTGTCGGAGGGTCAGTACTGAGGGAGAGCTGCACTGTCGGAGGGTCAGTGCTGAGGGAGAGCTGCACTGTCGGAGGGTCAGTGCTGAGGGAGAGCTGCACTGTCGGAGGGTCAGTGCTGAGGGACAGCTGCACTGTCGGAGGGTCAGTGCTGAGGGAGAGCCGCACTGTGGGAGGGTCAGTACTGAGGGAGAGCTGCACTGTCGGAGGGTCAGTACTGAGGGAGAGCCGCACTGTTGGAGGGTCAGTGCTGAGGGAGAGACACACTGTCGGAGGGTCAGTGCTGAGGGAGTGACGCACTGTTGGAGGGTCAGTCCCATGATGCAGCCTGTGGGAGGCATGTTCACAATCGGCTGCCTTGTCCCCCATATCCCAACAGAGGCTCCCCTCTGTAGCGCTTTGTCAATGCTTCCCTTCATCAGCAGCTCTCAAAAACCTCACACAGGATCCTTTACTGACAACGCCCAGCTCCCCAGTCCAGGAAATGAAAGCAGAAGGAAACCAGAGGTCATGGCGATGACCACAGCTCCCAGTCTCGGACACACGCAGCCCAGACCCGGCCAGAAACACATGACTCACTGTCCAGGCGGCATATCAGCATCCGACAGAGCGGAAATGAATCACACTTCCACTCTAACACTTACACATCCAACACCAGGAGCAGAGTCCGGGGCCAGCACGTAGTCCCAAAGTAACACGACGATCGAACGTGACAGACCCGTCCCCACCAGTACTGTACCCCAGAGTTACACAGTGACAGACCCGTCCCCAACAGTACTGTATCCCAGTGTTACACAGTGACAGACCCGTCCCCACCAGTACTGTATCCCAGTGTTACACAGTGACAGACCCATCCCCATCTGTACTGTACCCCAGTGTTATACAGTGACAGACCCGCCCCCACCAGTACTGTACCCCAGTGTTATACAGTGACAGACCCGTCCCCACCAGTACTGTACCCCAGTGTTATACAGTGACAGACCTGTCCCCACCAGTACTGTACCCCAGTGTTATACAGTGACAGACCCGTCCCCACCAGTACTGTACCCCAGTGTTATACAGTGACATACCTGTCCCCACCAGTACTGTACCCCAGTGTTACACAGTGACAGACCCATCCCCACCAGTACTGTACCCCAGTGTTATACAGTGACAGACCCGTCCCCACCAGTACTGTACCCCAGTGTTATACAGTGACAGACCCGTCCCCACCAGTACTGTACCCCAGTGTTATACACGGAGAGACCCGTCCCCACCAGTACTGTACCCCAGTGTTATACACGGAGAGACCTGTCCCCACCAGTACTGTACCCCAGTGTTATACAGTGACAGACCTGTCCCCAACAGTACTGTACCCCAGTGTTATACACGGAGAGACCCGTCCCCACCAGTACTGTACCCCAGTGTTATACAGTGACAGACCTGTCCCCACCAGTACTGTATCCCAGTGTTATACAGTGACAGACCTGTCCCCAACAGTACTGTACCACAGTGTTATACAGTGATAGACCTGTCCCCATCAGTACTGTACCCCAGTGTTATACAGTGACAGACCTGTCTCCACTAGTACTGTAACCCAGTGTTATACAGTGACAGACCCGTCCCCACCAGTACTGTACCCCAGTGTTATACAGTGACTGACACATCCCCACCAGTACTGTACCCCAGTGTAACACAGTGGCAGACCCGTCCCCACCAGTACTGTACCCCAGTGTTATACAGTGACAGACCTGTCCCCACCAGTACTGTACCCTAGTGTTATACAGTGACAGACCCGTCCCCACCAGTACTGTACCCCAGTGTTATACAGCGACAGACCCGTCCCCAACAGTACTGTACCCCAGTGTTATACAGTGACAGACCCGTCCCCACCAGTACTGTACCCCAGTGTTACACAGTGACATACCCGTCCCCACCAGTACTGTACCCCAGTGTTATACAGTGACAGACCCGTCCCCACCAGTACTGTACCCCAGTGTTATACAGTGACAGACCGTCACCCACCAGTACTGTACCCCAGTGTTATACAGTGACAGACCCGTCCCCACCAGTACTGTACCCCAGTGTTATACAGTGACAGACCCGTCCCCACCAGTACTGTACCCCAGTGTTACACAGTGACAGACCCGTCCCCACCAGTACTGTACCCCAGTGTTACACAGTGACAGACCCGTCCCCACCAGTACTGTACCCCAGTGTTATACAGTGACAGACCCGTCCCCACCAGTACTGTACCCCAGTGTTATACAGCGACAGACCTGTCCCCACCAGTACTGTACCCCAGTGTTACACAGTGACAGACCCGTCCCCACCAGTACTGTACCCCAGTGTTATACAGCGACAGACCCGTCCCCAACAGTACTGTACCCCAGTGTTATACAGTGACAGACCCGTCCCCACCAGTACTGTACCCCAGTGTTATACAGCGACAGACCCGTCCCCAACAGTACTGTACCCCAGTGTTATACAGTGACAGACCCGTCCCCACCAGTACTGTACCCCAGTGTTACACAGTGACATACCCGTCCCCACCAGTACTGTACCCCAGTGTTATACAGTGACAGACCCGTCCCCAGCAGTACTGTACCCCAGTGTTATACAGTGACAGACCTGCATCCACCAGTACTGTACCCCAGTGTTATACAGTGACAGACCCGTCCCCACCAGTACTGTACCCAGTGTTATACAGTGACAGACCCGTCCCCACCAGTACTGTACCCCAGTGTTACACAGTGACAGACCCGTCCCCACCAGTACTGTATCCCAGTGTTACACAGTGACAGACCCGTCCCCACCAGTACTGTACCCCAGTGTTATACAGTGACAGACCCGTCCCCACCAGTACTGTACCCCAGTGTTACACAGTGACAGACCCGTCCCCACCAGTACTGTACCCCAGTGTTATACAGTGACAGACCCGTCCCCACCAGTACTGTACCCGTGTTATACAGTGACAGACCCGTCCCCAACAGTACTGTACCCCAGTGTTACACAGTGACAGACCCATCCCCATCTGTACTGTACCCCAGTGTTATACAGTGACAGACCCGCCCCCACCAGTACTGTACCCCAGTGTTATACAGTGACAGACCCGTCCCCACCAGTACTGTACCCCAGTGTTATACTGTGACAGACCTGTCCCCACCAGTACTGTACCCCAGTGTTATACAGTGACAGACCTGTCCCCACCAGTCCGTATTACAGAGTTATACAGTGCCTGACACAGTTTCACACATTGTTCAGACGTAATGTACTGCATACACAACTGAATCCAGCACAGTGTGTACTGCACATCTGAAGTATTTTTAAAAATGAATGAGTAATGCTCGGGCTCCTATTGCACATAACTGAATTCGCTATCATTGGAAACATCGCTGTCTGTTACTCAATAACTGGTCTCAATACCATTGCAAACATCGCTGGCTGTTATGCCTGAGCGCCATTCCATCTTGTTGCAAATGGCACTTTGCATTTAATGCAATGCTCTGTCCTAATGCCATAACTGCACAGAACGATTCCGCAAATTGCACTGAGAACCCATGCAAAGTTGTGGACCCGTGCAATAATTGCACCAGTGCAACATTCGCATCGCCGCAAACCGCACCAGTGCAACAGTCACATCCCCGCGAGCAGCACCAGTGCAACAGTCACATCCCCGCGAGCAGCACCAGTGCAACAGTCGCATCCCCACAAACAGCACCAGTGCAATTATTGCATCGAGCATCACTGCAAACAGCACCAATGCAACAATTGCATCATACACACCTGCAAACAGCACCAATTGCATCAAGCATCCCCGCAAACAACACCAATGCAACAACTGCACCGTACATCACCGCAAACAGCACCAATGCAACAATTGCATCATGCATCTCCGCAAACAGCACCAATGAAACAATTGCATCATATATCCCCGCAAGCAGCACCAAAGCAACAATTGCACCAAGCATCCCCGCAAACAGCGCCAATGCAACAATTGCATTGTGCATCCTCGCAAACAGCACCAATGGAAGAATCACATTGTGCATCACCACAAACAGCAACACAGAAACATTTGCATCACACATCACTGCAAAACAGCAACAATTGCATTGTGTATCACCACAAAACAGCACCAATGTAACATTTGCATCACACATCACTGCAAAACAGCAACAATGCAACAACTGCATCGTACATCACCGCAAACAGCGCCAATGCAATAAATGCATCGTGCATCACCACAAACAGCACCAATGGAACAATCGCATTGTGCATCACCGCAAACAGTGCCAGTGCAATAAATGCATCGTACATCAGCGCAAACAGCACCAATGCAACAATTGCATCATGCATCCCCACAAACAGCACCAATGCAACAATTGCCCCATACATTCCCGCAAGCAGCATCAATGCAAGAATTGCACCATGCATCCCCGCAAACAGTGCCAGTGCAATAAATGCATCGTACATCACCGCAAACAGCGCCAGTGTAATAAATGCATCGTACAGCCCCGCAAACAGCACCAATGCAACAATTGCACCATGCATCCCCACAAACAGTGCCAGTGCAATAAATGCATCGTACATCCCCGCAAACAGCACCAATGCAACAATTGAACCATGCATCCTCGCAAACAGCACCAATGCAACAATTGCATCATGCATCCCCGTAAACAGCAACAATGCAACAATTGCATCATGCATCCCCGTAAACAGCACCAATGAAACAATTGCATTGTGCATCACCGTAAACAGCACCAATGCAACAATTGCACCATACATCCCCACAAACAGCACCAATGCAACAATTGCACCATGCATTCCTGCAAACAGCACCAGTGCAACAATTGCATCATGCATCCCTGTAAACAGCGCCAATGCAACAATTGCATCGTGCATCCCTGCAAACAGCGCCAATGCAACAATTGCATCGTGCATCCTCGCAAACAGCACCAATGGAACAATCACATTGTGCATCACCACAAACAGCACCAATGGAACAATCACATTGTGCATCACCGCAAACAGCACCCATTGCATTGTGCATCCTCGCAAACAGCACCAATTGCATGGTGCATCACCGCAAAAAGCACCAATGGAACAATTGCATCGTACATCACTGCAAACAGCACCAATGCAACAATTGCACCATGCATCCCCGCAAACAGCACCCATTGCATCAGGTATCTCCGCAAACAGCACCAATGTAACAATTGCATCATGCATCCCTGCAAACAGCATCCATTGCATCATGCATCTCCGCAAACAGCACCAATGCAACAATTGCATCATGCATCCCTGCAAACATTGCAAATGCAACAATTGCATCATGCATCCCCACAAACAGCACAAATGCAACAATTGCATCATGCATCCCCGCAAACAGCACCAATGGAACAATCACTTGTGCATCACCACAAACAGCACCAATGCAACAACTTATCGTACATCCTCGCAAACAGCACCAATGCAACAATTGCATCATGCATCACCGCCAGCAGCGCCAATGCAACAATTGCATCGTACATCACCGCAAACAGCACCAATGCAATAAATGCATCACTGCAAACAGCACCAATGCAACAACTGCATCGTAAATCGCCGCAAACAACACCAGTGCAACAACTGCATCGTACAGCACCGCAAGCAGCACCAATGCAACAACTGCATCGTACATCACTGCAAACAGCACCAATGCAACAACTGCATCGTACATCACCGCAAACAGCACCAATGCAACAACTGCCTCATACATCACCGCAAACAGCAACAATGCAACAACTGCATCATACATCACCGCAAGCAGCAACAATGCAACAACTGCATCATACATCACCGCAAGCAGCAACAATGCAACAACTGCATCATACATCACCGCAAACAGCAACAATTGCATCGTACATCACCGCAAACAGCAACAATGCAACAACTGCATCGTACATCACTGCAAACAGCAACAACGGCATCGTACATCACCGCAAACAGCGTCAATGCAACAACTGCATCGTACATCACTGCAAACAGCAACAACTGCATCGTACATCCCCACAAACAGCACCAATGCAACAACTGCATCGTACATCACTGCAAACAGCAACAACGCAACAACTGCATCGTACATCCCCGCAAACAGCACCAATGCACCGCACATCCCCGCAAACAGCACCAATGCACCGCACATCCCCGCAAACAGCACCAATGCACCGCACATCCCCGCAAACAGCACCAATGCATCGCACATTGCCGCAAACAGCACCAATGCAACAAACGCACCACACATCGCCGCAAACAGCACCAATGCAACAACTGCATCACACATTGCCGCAAACAGCACCAATGCAACAAATGCACCACACATCGCCGCAAACAGCACCAATGCAACAAATGCATCGCACATCTCCGCAAACAGCACCAATGCAACAAATCCGCTCTGTAACGCTGCAACTGCACTGTTCGCCCTGACACAATGGCCCTCTGCAAACGTGGATCTTGCTGTGCCTCTTATCGCTCACCCTCCACCGGCTCCGACTCTCCAGCTGCCGGTACCGGGACCGGGACCGGTGTCGGTGTCGACGCCGCCGCCGCCGCCGCCGATGCCTCGCCCTCCTTGTCCCGGTCCCCGGGCTCGGCCGGGGCTCCGTCTCCAGCCCCGGGCTCCCCGCCGCCGCCGCCGCCGCCGCCCAGACCCGGCACGTCCTCGGCGCGGGTCGGCGTCACCGTGAACCGCACCGACATGGCCCCGCCCCCCTCCACCCCCCACCGACTAGTCGCGCGGCCCAGGAGCAGCGAGGCCGGGGGGGGGCGGGGGGGAGACAGGGACCCGGTTCCCGCCGCATCCCCCAGATCGAAGGCGATGGAGAGACCCCGGGAGGGGGGGAGGGGGGGGGGCGATACCGGGGGGGGGGGGGCGATAATCGACCGATTAATCGGCAGGTATCGCTTCACAGAAGCTGGCGAGGGGGGGGGGGGTTACGATAATTCCGGTTATCGATTATTTCTGAGGGGGGGGGGCGGGGGGGCCGGCCCTGGGGGGGGGGGGGGGGGGAGAGAGTGGGGGTTGGGAGGGGAAAATTTTCTTTAAAAAAAAACCCCCCCGATAAATCGGACGGTTCCGGGTCGCCGCCGTCCCCCTGACCCGTTTCCCGCTTTCCCCCGACAGGAAAGGCCGGATAATCGGCCACTAATCGGCCGCCGATACGTCCGACTAGTCGGCCAGGCGCGAGCGCCACTGCTGCTCGTCGCTGGGTGGGAGGGAGGCCGCACTGCGCAGGCGCCGCCTTTGCTCCTCCTCCTCCTCCTCCTCCTCCCCCCCACCCCCCCCAAAAAAAATCACACACAGCACGCACTGCGCAGGCGCCACCTTTGCTCCTCCCCCCTCCTCATTACCGCACGTCCGCACGCTCTCTCTCTCTCTCGCGCTCTCTCGCACGGCGCAGGCGCAGATACCGCCTTTGCTTCTCCCTGACACTGCGTGCACTGCGCAGGCGCCACCTTTGCTCCGCCCCCTCATCATTACCGCACGTCCGCACGCCCTCGCTCTCTCTCTCTCTCTCTCTCTCTCTCTCGCACGGCGCAGGCGCAGACACCGCCTTTGCTTCGCCCTTACACTGCGTGCACTGCGCAGGCGCCACTTTGCTCCTCCCCCTCCTCATTACCCCACGTCCGCCCGCTCCCTCTCGCACGGCGCAGGCGCAGCCACCGCCTTTGCTTCTCCCTTACACTGCGTGCACTGCGCAGGCGCCGCCTTTGCTCCAACTCCCCTGCCACCAAAACAGCGAACACTGCGCAGGCGCCGTCTTTGCTCCTCCCTCTCCTCCTCCTCCACCTCCTCTTCGCGCACGCTCCCTCTCTCACGCACGGCGCGGGCGCGGGCGCGGCGCCCGACGGGAGATGTAGTCCGCGCGTGACGTCAAGGTCGACCGCATCTCCCGGCGGGCGCCGCGCCGAGCCTGCGGCCGGGCCAATCGGCGGCCGGGATCGCAACTGGCGGGCAGCCAGCGCGTCGGAAGTGACGTAGAGGGGAACTGGAAGGCCAGCACCCGGAAGTGTATCCCCCAACTCCAGCCCATTCATCACACGTGGTCAGCAGGACACAGGAGCAGAGAGAGCGCGAGAGAGAGAGAGGATGTTCCTTCATTACTACCTGGACCCTAATGGGGAAAGAGTCTACACACTGAAGGTCAGAGGTCAGGGGTCACAGACTGGGGGGTCAGGGTCAGAGACTGGGGGGGTCAGGGTCAGGGTCAGGGTCAGAGACTGGGGGGGGGGGTCAGGGTCAGAGACTGGGGGGGGGTCGGGGTCAGAGACTGGGGCGGGGGTCAGGGTCAGAGACTGGGGGGGGGTCAGGGTCAGAGACTGGGGGGGTCAGGGTCAGGGTCAGAGACTGGGGGGGGGTCAGGGTCAGAGTCAGAGACTGGGGGGGGGTCAGGGTCAGAGACTGGGGGGGGTCAGGGTCAGGGTCAGAGACTGGGGGGGTCAGGGTCAGAGACTGGGGGGGGGTCAGGGTCAGAGACTGGGGGGGTCAGGGTCAGGGTCAGAGACTGGGGGGGTCAGGGTCAGAGACTGGGGGGGGGTCAGGGTCAGAGTCAGAGACTGGGGGGGGTCAGGGTCAGAGACTGGGGGGGGGTCAGGGTCAGAGACTGGGGGGGGTCAGGGTCAGGGTCAGAGACTGGGGGGGGTCAGGGTCAGAGACTGGGGGGGGGTCAGGGTCAGAGACTGGGGGGGGGGTCAGGGTCAGAGACTGGGGGGGTCAGGGTCAGAGACTGGGGGGGTTAGGGTCAGGGTCAGAGACTGGGGGGCAGGTCAGGGTCAGAGACTGGGGGGGGGTTAGGGTCAGAGACTGGGGGGGGGTCAGGGTCAGAGACTGGGGAGGGGGTCAGGGTCAGAGACTGGGGGGGGGTCAGGGTCAGAGACTGGGGGGTTTCGGGGTCAGAGTCAGAGACTGGGGGGGGGGTCAGGGTCAGAGACTGGGGGGGGGTCAGGGTCAGAGACTGGGGGGGGGTCAGGGTCAGGGTCAGAGACTGGGGGGGGGGTCAGGGTCAGAGACTGGGGGGGGGTCAGGGTCAGAGACTGGGGGGGGTAACGGTGTCAGAGACTGGGGGGGTTCGGGGTCAGAGACTGGGGGGGGGTCGGGGTCAGAGACTGGGGGGGGGGGGTAACCGTGTCAGAGACTGGGGGGGTAACGGTGTCCGAGACTGGGGGGGGGGTCAGGGTCAGAGACTGAGGGAGGGGGTAACGGAGTCTGAGACTGAGGGGTGGAGGGGGGTCGGAGAGGTCAGACCCCGGGAGGGGGAGGTCAGGCCTGGGGGTCAGGAAGGTCAGGCCCGGGGGTGGGGGTCAGGGAGGTCAGGCCCGGGGGTCAGGGAGGTCAAGCCCGGGGGTGGGGGTCAGGGAGGTCAGGCCCGGGGGTGAGGGTCAGGGAGGTCAGGCCCGGGGGTGGGGGTCAGGGAGGTCAGGCCTGGGGGTGGGAGGTCAGGCCTGGGGGTGGGGTTCAGGGAGGTCAGGCCCGGGGGTGGGGGTCAGGGAGGTCAGGCCCGGGGGTGGGGGTCAGGGAGGTCAGGCCCGGGGGTGGGGGTCAGGGAGGTCAGGCCCGGGGGTGGGGGTCAGGGAGGTCAGGCCCGGGGGTGGGGGTGGGGACGGCTGGCCAGTGGATGCTAAATGCAGAGTCTCTCTCAGCCCCACACGGGGAGTGTCTCCTGGACAAGGGGCTGGATTCCCAGGCCTCATGTCGTGGTTCCCCTTCTCACTGGGGACCTGGGGTAACTTCACCCGCCCCAAAGCCCGGCCTGGACTCCGAGCCCTCCCCAGGTTGGGTTTGCCCCCTCCCAGGAGGGAGGCTCAGCTTTACCTGACCATCACCGGGGGGTTGGATTC
The DNA here is from genome assembly GCF_017639515.1 of Carcharodon carcharias. Classification (NCBI taxonomy): domain Eukaryota; kingdom Metazoa; phylum Chordata; class Chondrichthyes; order Lamniformes; family Lamnidae; genus Carcharodon; species Carcharodon carcharias. The sequence goes on from NC_054493.1 coordinate 1,123,362, forward strand.
GTAGGAGAGAATCAAATGGCCTCCTGCTGTTCTTGTGTAGCAATCTCGAGGGGCTGAATGGCCTCCTCCTGTTCCTGTGTAGCAATCTCGAGGGGCTGAATGGCCTCCTCCTGTTCCTGTGTAGCAATCCCGGGCTGGGTGAGCGCTCGGCACCTCAAAACATTCGAGGCTGTGGGGGCCGAGTGTTGGTCAATGGGGTTAGGGAGGCAGGTCAGGGGTTTCTCACGGCGTCGGGTACAGACTCGATGGGCCGAAGGGCCTCCCTTCTGCCCCGTGCGGGATTCTGAGTTCGACAGCCTCCTGTCTGACTGGGTTTTCTCTCTCTCTCTCTCTCTCTCTCTCTCTCTCTCTCATCCTACAGAAGGTGGATCCAGAGGGCAGGACCACCTCCAGCGCCCACCCAGCTCGCTTCTCCCCGGATGACAAATTCTCCCGGCACCGGGTCACCATCAAGAGGCGCTTTAACCTGCTCGTCACCCAGCGGCCACCTCCTGTCCTGTGACACCCTCGCAGCCCGCCCACGCCCTCGCTCCGCTGCGATTCGGAGGGAGGGGGAGGGAGGGAGGGAGGGGGAGCGGGACTCCGCTGGGGGAGGTCAGACAGGATGTGGTGTCGACGCTTCCCGATCTGAATAAACGATGCCTGGCTAAAATTCCACTTGTCCTTCGCCTCTGTCAGTGACTCCACCACCCACCCCCCCACCTCCCTTCCCGCTGGGGGGTGGGGGTTGTGGTGGTGGGGAGGGGAAGGGAACATCCTCTTTGGAGTCTGAGCCTCTCTCGGGGGGGACCCCCCCCGCAGCCTCAGGGGAGCTTGTGGGTTTCGATCGGGTGTCCTTACAGCAGGGACTCGGACTGCAGCTCCCACCGGTCCCAGACTCCTCCTCCTCCTCCTCCTCCTCCTCCTCCCACCCCCCCACCACCACCACCACCACCACCACCACCACCAAGAGCTCTATCTAACTCCTTGAAAACGCACAACGTTTGCGCCGAACCAGCCCCTCAAACGGCTAAAAACTCTAAAAGGGGTGAAACCGGACAGACCACCCGACACTGACCGAGGTACTGGAAACGATATCACTGCAGGAGTTCCTCAGGGTTAGTGTCCTCTGCCCAACCATCTTCAGCTGCTTCGTCAATGACCTTCCTTCCATCATAAGGTCAGAAGTGGGGATGTTCGCTGATGGTTGCACAACGTTCAGCATCATTCACAACTCCTCAGATACTGAAGCAGCCCCTTGTCCAAATGCAGCAAGACCTGGACAATATCCAGGCTCGGGGCTGACAAGTGGTAAGTAACATTCACCCCCACACACGAGTGTCAGGCAATGACCATCTCCAACAAGAGAGAATCCAACCATCACCCCCTTGATGTTCAATGGGCATCACCATCACTGAATCCCCCACTATCAACATCCTGGGGGTTACCATTGACCAGAAACTGAACTGGGGACCAGCCATATAAATACTGCGGCTACAAGAGCAGGTCAGAGGCTGGGAATCCTGCGGAGAGTAATGAGTAACAGGGGCAGCAGACACGTGGGGAACACCCACCACCTGGAAGTTCCCCTCCGAGCCCCTCACCATCCCCCGACTTGGAAATATATCGGCCATTCCTTCACTGTCGCTGGGTCAAAATCCTGGAACTCCCTCCCTAACAGCACGGTGGGTGTACCTACACCACAGGGGAAAAAATCCTGGAACTCCCTCCCTAACAGCGCTGTGGGTGTACCTACACCACAGGGACAAAATCCTGGAACTCCCTCCCTAACAGCGCCATGGGTGTACCTACACCAGAGGACTAAATCCTGGAACTCCCTCCCTAACAGCGCTGTGGGTGTACCTACACCACAGGGACAAAATCCTGGAACCTTCGTTACCGCCTGCTGCTCCTGCATGTTTACCTTCAGCGACTGGTGTACAAGGACACCCAGGTCTCGTTGCACATTCCCCTCTCTCAATTTAGAGAATGTGAGTGGTGAGGAGGGTGTTAAGAGGCTTCGAGGTGGTTTAGACAGGTTGAGTGAGTGGGCAAATACATGGCAGATGCAGTGTAATGTGGATAAGTATGAAGTTATCCCCTTTCATGGGAAAAAAAGAAAGGCAGAGTATTATTGAAATGGCGAGAGATTGGGAAATGTGGATGTACAGAGGGATCTGGGCGTCCTTGTACACCAGTTGCTGAAAACAAGCATGCAGGTGCAGCAGGCGGTGTAGAAGGTAAATGGTGTGTTGGCCTTCATTGCGAGAGGACTCGAGTACAGGAACAGGGATGTCCTACTGCAGCTGTACAGGGCCCCGGTGAGACCACACCTGGAGTATGGTGTGCAGTTTTGCTCTCCTTACCTGAGAGAGGATAGACCTGCCATAGAGGGAGAGCAGTGAAGGTTCACCAGACTGATTCCTGGGACGGCAGGATTGTCGAATGGGGAGAGATTGGGTCGACTGGGCCTGTATTCACTGGAGTTTAGAAGAATGAGATGGGGGGGGTCTCACTGAAAGGTATAAAATTCTGACAGGGATGGACAGACCGGATGCAGGGAGGATGTTCCCGATGGTAGGAGGTGGTGGGGAGAGAGAGTCTAGAACAAGGGGTCACAGTCTTTAGGATACGGGGTAGACCATTCGGGACTGAGATGAGCAGGAACTTCATCACTCGTGTACCTGTGGAATTCTCCACCACAGAAGCTGCGGAGGCCGATTCGCTGAATGTATTTAAGGAAATAGGTAGATTTCCGGACTCTAAATGCATCGAGGGGTCTAGGGGGTGAGAGAGCGGGAGTACGGAGTTGAGATTGAGGGTCAGCCATGATCACAATGAACGGGGGAGCAGGCTCGAGGGGCTGAATGGCCTCCTCCTGCTCCTAGTTTCTATGAAACAATTGTCGATTGTTGTTAAAAACCCCCATCTGGGTCACTAATGCACCTTTAGGGAGTGAAATCTGCCCTCCTTACCCGGTCTGGCCCTACACGTGACTCCAGACCCACAGCAATGTGGTTGACTCTTAAATGTCCCTCTGAAAGGGCCGAACCTGCCCTTCAAACCACTAAAAACTCTAAAAGGGGTGAAACCGGACAGACCACCCGACACTGACCGAGGGACTGGAAACGATATCACTGCAGGAGTTCCTCAGTGTTAGTGTCCTCTGCCCAACCATCTTCAGCTGCTTCATCAATGACCTTCCTTCCATCATAAGGTCAGAAGGGGGGATGTTCGCTGATGGTTGCACAATGTTCAGCACCATTCACAACTCCTCAGATACTGAAGCTGCCCCTTGTCCAAATGCAGCAAGACCTGCACAATATCCAGGCTCGGGGCTGACAAGTGGCAAGTAACATTCACCCCCACACAAGTGTCAGGCAATGACCATCTCCAACAAGAGAGAATCCAACCATCGCCCCCTTGATGTTCAATGGCATCACCATCGCTGAATCCCCCACTATCTACATCCTGGGGGTTACCATTGACCAGAAACTGAACTGGGGACCAGCCATATAAATACTGTGGCTACAAGAGCAGGTCAGAGGCTGGGAATCCTGCGGAGAGTAACTCACCTCCTGACTCCCCAAAGCCTCCCCACCATCTACAAGGCACAAGTCAGGAGAGGGATGGGATACTTCCCACTTGCCTGCATTAGTTGCAGCTCCCACAACATTCGAGAAGCTCAACACCATCCAGGACAAAGCAGTCCCCGCTCGATCGGCCCCCCCCATCCACAAACATTCACTCCCTCCACCACCGACTCACAGTAGCAGCAGTGTGTGTACCATCTACAAGATGCACTGCAGCAACTCACCAAGGCTCCTTCGACAGCACCTTCCAAACCCACCACCTCTACCATCTAGAAGGACAAGGACAGCAGACACATGGGGAACACCCACCACCTGGAAGTTCCCCTCCGAGCCCTTCACCATCCCGACTTGGAAATATATTGGCCGTTCCTTCACTGTCGCTGGGTCAAAATCCTGGAACTCCCTCCCTAACAGCGCCGTGGGTATACCTACACCACAGGGGACAAAATCCTGGAACTCCCTCCCTAACAGCGCCATGGGTGTACCTACACCACAGGGGACAAAATCCTGGAACTCCCTCCCTTACAGCGCTGTGGGTGTACCTACACCGCAGGGACGAAATCCTGGAACTCCTTCCCTAACAGCGCCGTGGGTGTACCTACACCACAGGGACAAAATCCTGGAACTCCCTCCCTAACAGCGCCGTGGGTGTACCTACACCACAGGGACAATATCCTGGAACTCCCTCCCTAACAGCGCTGTGGGTGGACCTACACCACAAGGGACAAAATCCTGGAACTCCCTCCCTAACAGCGCTGTGGGTGTACCTACACCACACAGGGGACAAAATCCTGGAACTCCCTCCCTAACAGCGCTGTGGGTGTACCTACACCACATGTGACTGCAGCGGTTCAAGAAGGCAGCTCTCCCACCACCTTCTCAAGGGGTAATTATGGATGGGCAATAAATGCTGGGCCCGGCCAGCGACCCCCCACAGCCTGTGAATGAATAATAAAAGTGATGATTCATTTTGGTAGGAAGAAGATGGAGAGAGAATATAAAATAATGGGTATAAACCCTAAAGAGGCTGCAGGGGGAGAGTACATAAGCCCATGAAGGAGGCAGGACAGGTGGAGAGAGCAGTTATTGAAGCAGACAGTGCCCTGGGTTTTATTTATAGGGGCAGAGTACACAAGAGCAGGGAGGTGATGTTGAACGTCTATAAGACACCAGTTCGGCCTCAGCTGGGGGTATTGTGTCCAGTCCTGGGCACCACACTTTAGGGAGCGTGTGAAGGCATTGGAGAGAGGGAGAGAGAGAGAGCGGAAAAGATTCCTGAGAATGGTTCCAGGGATGAGGAACTTCAGTCGGGTGGATCGACTGGAGATTTCAGGACTGTTCTCCTTGGGGAAGAGAAGGTTGGGAGAGGAGATGTGATAGACGTGTTCAAAATGATGAGGGGTCTGAGGTGAGTAGACGGGGGAGAACAGGGATAGGGTAATGCAGGGATAATAGATGACTTCAATTCACAGAGAAACTAGGGAAACCTAATTCACAATAATCCTGTGGAGGATGAGTTCCTGGAGTGTGTAGGAGATGGGTTTCTGGACAAATACCTTGAAGAACCCATTGGGGATCAGGTCATGTTCGATATAGTATTATGTAATGAGAAAGGACTAATTAAGGAAGTTGCTGTGTAGAGCCTTTAGGAAATAGTGATCATAACATGTGGAATTTCACTTTGAGTTTGAAAGCGGTATAGTTAATTCTGAACCTAGGCTCCTCAATCGGAGCAGAGGGAATGATGATGGTATGAGGGGCTTTTGGTGCATTGGAAAAAAATAACCCTAAAAGATTTGGCGATGAACAGGCAATGGCTGGTATTTCAAGTACAGGTATACAATCCTCTGAAGGCACAAACACCCGGAGGGAGAGGTGAACGACGGCGGCGAAGCAAGCAGAAGTTAAAGATTGCGTTGGGTTGGGAGGAAGTGGCTGATAAGGGTGCCGGAAAAAGAGAATCACGAATGCGGGCTAGTGAGAGAGATGAAGGAGGAGTGTAAGAGCATCTCTCGGTGTGTTACACGGCAAAGATCGGCTGGCACAAGCGTGGGGCCCATCACAGGCGGAGAGCAGGGGGGGGAAATGGCGGGGCCGCAAAACAGTTACTGTTTGTCCCTATCTTCAGGGGAAGAAGACACGGGGAACCTCCCAGAAATACTCGGGCGAGCGGGGGACCCGTGAGACTGAGGGTCTAAAGGAAGCGAGTGTTGGTAAAGAGCACGTGTTTGAACAGTTAACGGGGCTCGAGGTTGGTAAACCCCGCCGGACCCTGGGTAAGCTACAGCCCCGAGTGTCGAAGGAGGTGGGCTGTAGAGATGCTGGAGACCTCGGTGGTGCCTCCCAATGTCTCCAGGCCTCTGGAAAGGTTCCCCACGGACCAGGAAGCGGTAAACGTGACCCCCTACCCCCCCCGACCTCTCCCCCGACTATTTAAGAACGGAGGGGGAATGAGAGTGGAGAAGGACAGGCCTGTTCGGTTCAACATCAGCAGTAGGGAAAGATCCCACAGAGTGCAGAGGAGGCCCTTCGGCCCATCGAGTCTGCACCGACACCGTGAGAAACCCCTGACCTACCTCCCTAACCCCATTGACCAGCACTCGGCCCCCACAGCCTCGAATGTTATGAGGTGCCGAGCGCTTATCCAGGTACTTTTTAAAGGATGTGAGTCTAACCCACCTCCAGCACCCTCCCAGGCAGCGCATTCCACACCCTCACCACCCTCTGGGGGGAAAAAAACCGTTCGGACCTCTTATCACAGCAGCTTTACAGAGCAAGAAGGAGTCCATTCGGCCTATCGAGGCACCCCTGGTTCTCTGAAGGAGCATCCCGCCTAGTCCCGCTCTCCTGACTCATCCCCCCGTAACCTTGCACATTCTCCCCTTTCGGGTCCCAATCCGATTCCCCTTTGAATAGCCTCGATCGAACCTGCCTCCACCACCCTTACAGAAAGTTCCTTCCACACTCCAACCACCCTCTGGGTGAGAAAACTTTCCCCCCACATCACATTTACTCCCTTAGCCCATTATTTGGAACCTGTGACCCATGGTCCTCGATGTTGACTTGAGTGGGATCAGTTTCTCACTACTTACCCTGCCCGTTACCCCTCAGGATCTTGAACACCCCCATCCAAACCCCTCTTGGCCTTCATTCCTCCAACGAGAACAATCCCAACCTCTCCAAACCCTCGTCACAGCTCCAGCCCTTCATCCCGGGAATCATTCTTGAGTGAATCTCCCCTGTACCCCCTCCAAAACCTTCAGCTCCTTCCTCGAGTATGGGGCCCAGGACTGGACACAGTTTCTCCAGATGGGGCCTAACTAGTGCCTTGTAGGACTCGACACTTCATAAATAATGGCAGGATCGGGTATGAAAGGGAAATCCTGTTTGACAAACCCACTGGAGCCCTTTGAGAATGTTACTTGTAGCATAGATAAAGGGAAATATAGCAACTGGGACCAGGAGGTAGGCCATTCAGCCCTTCGAGTTGCTCCCCCCCATTCATCATGATCATGGCTGATCATCCAACTCAATATCCTGCTCCCCTCTTTCTCCCCATATCCTTTGATCCATTTCGCCCCCAAGAGCTCTATCTAACTCCTTCTTGAAAACACACAATGTTTGGGCTTCAACTCCTTTCTGTGGTGTTGAATCCCACAGGATCACCGCTCTCTGGGTGAAGACATTTCTCCTCATCTCAGTCCTAAATGGTCTACCCCGTATCCTTAGACTGTGACCCCCCTGGTTCTGGACTCCCCCCACCATCAGGAACATCCTTCCTGCATCTACCCTGTCTGGTCCTGTTAGAATTTTATACGTTTCTATGAGATCCCCCCCTCATTCTTCTGAACTCCAGCGAATATAACCCTAACCGACTCAATCTCTCCTCATATGTCAGTCCCACCATCCCAGGAATCAGTCTGGTAAACCTTCGCTGCTCTCCCTGTATAGCAAGAACATCCTTCCTCAGATAAGGAGACCAGAACTGCACACAATATTCCAGGTGTGGTCTCACCAAGACCCTGTACAACTGCAGCAAGACATCCCTGTTCCTGTACTCGAATACTCTTGCTATGAAGGCCAACATACCATTTACCTTCTTTACCGCCTGCTGTACCTGCATGTTTACCTTCAGCGACTGGTGTACAAGGACACACAGGTCTCGTTGCACATTCCCTTCTCTCAATTTATAGAATGTGAGTGGTGAGGAGGGTGTTAAGAGGATTCGAGGTGGTTTAGACAGGTTGAGTGAGTGGGCAAATACATGGCAGATGCAGTTTAATGTGGATAAGTGTGAAGTTATCCAGTTTGATGGGAAAAACAGAAAGGCAGGGGCATTATTGAAATGGCGAGAGATTGGGAATATACAGAGGGATCTGGGCGTCCTTGTACACCAGTCGCTGAAAACAAGCATGCAGGTGCAGCAGGCGGTGTAGAAGGTAAATGGTGTGTTGGCCTTCATTGCGAGAGGACTCGAGTACAGGAACAGGGATGTCCTACTGCAGCTGTACAGGGCCCCGGTGAGACCACTCCTGGAGTATGGTGTGCAGTTTTGCTCTCCTTACCTGAGAGAGGATAGACCTGCCATAGAGGGAGAGCAGTGAAGGTTCGCCAGACTGATTCCTGGGACGGCAGGATTGTCGAATGGGGAGAGATTGGGTCGACTGGGCCTGTATTCACTGGAGTTTAGAAGAATGAGAGGGGGGGGCGGTGGTCTCACTGAAAGGTATAAAATTCTGACAGGGATGGACAGACCGGATGCAGGGAGGATGTTCCCGATGGTAGGAGGTGGTGGGGAGAGAGAGTCCAGAACAAGGGGTCACAGTCTTGAGGATACGGGGTAGACCATTCGGGACTGAGATGAGCAGGAACTTCATCACTCGTGTACCTGTGGAATTCTCCACCACAGAAGCTGCAGAGGCCGATTCGCTGAATGTATTTAAGGAAATAGGTAGATTTCCGGACTCTAAATGCATCAAGGGGTCTGGGGAGAGAGACAGCGGGAGTACAGGGTTGAGATTGAGGGTCAGCCATGATCACAATGAACGGGGGAGCAGGCTCGAGGGGCTGAATGGCCTCCTCCTGCTGTTAGTTTCTATGAAACCATTGTCGATTGTTGTTAAAAAACCCCATCTGGGTCACTAATGCCCCTTTAGGGAGTGAAATCTGCCCTCCTTACCCGGTCTGGCCCTACACGTGACTCCAGACCCACAGCAATGTGGTTGACTCTTAAATGTCCCTCTGAAAGGGCCGAACCTGCCCTTCAAACCACTAAAAACTCTAAAAGGGGTGAAACCGGACAGACCACCCGACACTGACCGAGGTACTGGAAACGATATCACTGCAGTAGCTCCTCAGTGTTAGTGTCCTCGGCCCAACCATCTTCAGCTGCTTCATCAATGACCTTCCTTCCATCATAAGGTCAGAAGTGGGGATGTTCGCTGATGGTTGCACAATGTTCAGCACCATTCACAACTCCTCAGATACTGAAGCAGTCCATGTCCAAATGCAGCAAGACCCTGGACAATATCCAGGCTCGGGGCTGACAAGTGGTAAGTAACATTCACACCCACACACAAGTGTCAGGCAATGACCATCTCCAACAAGAGAGAATCCAACCATCGCCCCCTTGATGTTCAATGGGCATCGCCATCACTGAATCCCCCACTATCAACATCCTGGGGGTTACCATTGACCAGAAACTGAACTGGGCACCAGCCATATAAATACTGCGGCTACAAGAGCAGGTCAGAGGCTGGGAATCCTGTGGTGAGTAACTCACCTCCTGACTCCCCAAAGCCTGTCCACCATCTACAAGGCACAAGTCAGGAGTGGGATGGGACACTCCCCACTTGCCTGGATGAGTTGCAGCTCCTACAACCCTCGAGAAGCTCGACACCGTCCAGGACAAAGCAGCCCCGCTCGATCGGCCCCCCATCCACAAACATTCACTCCCTCCTCTCACCGACGCACAGTAGCAGCAGTGTGTGTACCATCTACAAGATGCACTGCAGCAACTCACCAAGGCTCCTTCGACAGCACCTTCCAAACCCATGACCACTACCATCTAGAAGGACAAGGGCAGCAGACGCATGGGGAACACCCACCACCTGGAAGTTCCCCCTCCGAGCCCCTCATCAACCCGACTTGGAAATATATCGGCCGTTCCTTCACTGTCACTGGATCAAAATCCTGGAACTCCCTCCCTAACAGCACTGTGGGTGTACCAACACCACAGGGACAAAATCCTGGAACTCCCTCCCTAACAGCGCTGTGGGTGTACCTACACCACAGGGACAAAATCCTGGAACTCCCTCCCTAACAGCGCCGTGGGTGTACCTACACCACAGGGACAAAATCCTGGAACTCCCTCCCTAACAGCGCCGTGGGTGTACCTACACCACAGGGACAATATCCTGGAACTCCCTCCCTAACAGCGCTGTGGGTGTACCTACACCACACAGGGGACAAAATCCTGGAACTCCCTCCCTAACAGCGCTGTGGGTGTACCTACACCACATGTGACTGCAGCGGTTCAAGAAGGCAGCTCTCCCACCACCTTCTCAAGGGGTAATTATGGATGGGCAATAAATGCTGGGCCCGGCCAGCGACCCCCCACAGCCTGTGAATGAATAATAAAAGTGATGATTCATTTTGGTAGGAAGAAGATGGAGAGAGAATATAAAATAATGGGTATAAACCCTAAAGAGGCTGCAGGGGGAGAGTACATAAGCCCATGAAGGAGGCAGGACAGGTGGAGAGAGCAGTTATTGAAGCAGACAGTGCCCTGGGTTTTATTTATAGGGGCAGAGTACACAAGAGCAGGGAGGTGATGTTGAACGTCTATAAGACACCAGTTCGGCCTCAGCTGGGGGTATTGTGTCCAGTCCTGGGCACCACACTTTAGGGAGCGTGTGAAGGCATTGGAGAGAGGGAGAGAGAGAGAGCGGAAAAGATTCCTGAGAATGGTTCCAGGGATGAGGAACTTCAGTCGGGTGGATCGACTGGAGATTTCAGGACTGTTCTCCTTGGGGAAGAGAAGGTTGGGAGAGGAGATGTGATAGACGTGTTCAAAATGATGAGGGGTCTGAGGTGAGTAGACGGGGGAGAACAGGGATAGGGTAATGCAGGGATAATAGATGACTTCAATTCACAGAGAAACTAGGGAAACCTAATTCACAATAATCCTGTGGAGGATGAGTTCCTGGAGTGTGTAGGAGATGGGTTTCTGGACAAATACCTTGAAGAACCCATTGGGGATCAGGTCATGTTCGATATAGTATTATGTAATGAGAAAGGACTAATTAAGGAAGTTGCTGTGTAGAGCCTTTAGGAAATAGTGATCATAACATGTGGAATTTCACTTTGAGTTTGAAAGCGGTATAGTTAATTCTGAACCTAGGCTCCTCAATCGGAGCAGAGGGAATGATGATGGTATGAGGGGCTTTTGGTGCATTGGAAAAAAATAACCCTAAAAGATTTGGCGATGAACAGGCAATGGCTGGTATTTCAAGTACAGGTATACAATCCTCTGAAGGCACAAACACCCGGAGGGAGAGGTGAACGACGGCGGCGAAGCAAGCAGAAGTTAAAGATTGCGTTGGGTTGGGAGGAAGTGGCTGATAAGGGTGCCGGAAAAAGAGAATCACGAATGCGGGCTAGTGAGAGAGATGAAGGAGGAGTGTAAGAGCATCTCTCGGTGTGTTACACGGCAAAGATCGGCTGGCACAAGCGTGGGGCCCATCACAGGCGGAGAGCAGGGGGGGGAAATGGCGGGGCCGCAAAACAGTTACTGTTTGTCCCTATCTTCAGGGGAAGAAGACACGGGGAACCTCCCAGAAATACTCGGGCGAGCGGGGGACCCGTGAGACTGAGGGTCTAAAGGAAGCGAGTGTTGGTAAAGAGCACGTGTTGGAACAGTTAACGGGGCTCGAGGTTGGTAAACCCCGCCGGACCCTGGGTAAGCTACAGTCCCGAGTGTCGAAGGAGGTGGGCTGTAGAGATGCTGGAGACCTCGGTGGTGCCTCCCACTATCTCCAGGCCTCTGGAAAGGTTCCCCACGGACCAGGAAGTGGTAAACGTGACCCCATACCCCCCCGACCTCTCCCCCGACTATTTAAGAACGGAGGGGGAATGAGAGTGGAGAAGGACAGGCCCGTTCGGTTCAACATCAGCAGTAGGGAAAAATCCCACAGAGTGCAGAAGAGACCCTTCGGCCCATCAAGTCTGCACCCACACCGTGAGAAATCCCTGACCTACCTCCCTAACCCCATTGACCAGCACTCGGCCCCCACAGCCTCGAACGTTATGAGGTGCCGAGCGCTCAACCAGGTACTTTTTAAAGGATGTGAGGCTAACTCACCCTCCACCACCCTCCCAGGCAGCGCATTCCACACCCTCACCACCCTCTGGGGGGAAAAAAACCGTTCGGACCTCTTATCACAGCAGCTTTACAGAGCAAGAAGGAGTCCATTCGGCCCATCGAGGCGCCCCTGGTTCTCTGAAGGAGCATCCCGCCTAGTCCCGCTCTCCTGACTCATCCCCCCGTAACCTTGCACATTCTCCCCTTTCGGGTCCCAATCCGATTCCCCTTTGAATAGCCTCGATCGAACCTGCCTCCACCACCCTTACAGAAAGTTCCTTCCACACTCCAACCACCCTCTGGGTGAGAAAACTTTCCCCCCACATCACATTTACTCCCTTAGCCCATTATTTGGAACCTGTGACCCATGGTCCTCGATGTTGACTTGAGTGGGATCAGTTTCTCACTACTTACCCTGCCCGTTACCCCTCAGGATCTTGAACACCCCCATCCAAACCCCTCTCGGCCTTCATTCCTCCAACGAGAACAATCCCAACCTCTCCAATCCCTCGTCACAGCTCCAGCCCTTCATCCCGGGAATCATTCTTGAGTGAATCTCCCCTGTACCCCCTCCAAAACCTTCAGCTCCTTCCTCGAGTATGGGGCCCAGGACTGGACACAGTTTCTCCAGATGGGGCCTAACTAGTGCCTTGTAGGACTCGACACTTCATAAATAATGGCAGGATCGGGTATGAAAGGGAAATCCTGTTTGACAAACCTACTGGAGCCCTTTGAGAATGTTACTTGTAGCATAGATAAAGGGAAATATAGCAACTGGGACCAGGAGGTAGGCCATTCAGCCCTTCGAGTTGCTCCCCCCCATTCATTATGATCATAGCTGATCATCCAACTCAATATCCTGCTCCCCGCTTTCTCCCCAAACCCTCTGATCCCTTTCACCCCAAGAGCTCTATCTAACTCCTTCTTGAAAACACAGAATGTTTGGGCCTCAACTCCTTTCTGTGGTGTTGAATCCCACAGGCTCACCGCTCTCTGGGTGAAGACGTTTCTCCTCATCTCAGTCCTAAATGGTCTACCCCGTATCCTTAGACTGTGACCCCCCTGGTTCTGGACTCCCCCCATCACCACCATCGGGAACATCCTTCCTGCATCTACCCTGTCTGGTCCTGTTAGAATTTTATAGGTTTCTATGAGATCCCCCCTCCCCTCATTCTTCTGACATCCAGCGAATATAATCCTAACCCACTCAATCTCCCCTCATATGTCAGTCCCACCATCCCAGGAATCAGTCTGGTAAACCTTCGCTGCTCTCCCACATGGGAGACTTATAAAGAAGGCAAAGGCACATGGGATACAGGGTAATTTGATAAGGTGGACTCAGAATGGGCTTAGTTGTAGGAGGCAGAGGGTGATGACAGAAGGATGCTTTAGTGACTGGAAGCCAGTGTCCAGTGGTGTACCACAGGGATCTGTGCTGGGTCCCCTATTATTCGTCATTTATATAAACGACATAGATGACTATGTGGGGGGTAGGATTAGTAAGTTTGCGGATGACACAAAGATTGGCGGGTGGTTAACAGTGAGGTTGAGTGTCTTGGGCCACAGGAAGATATAGACGGGATGGTCAAATGGGCAGATAAGTGGCAGATGGAATTTAACCCTGAAAAGTGTGAGGTGAAACACTTTGGAAGGAGTAATTGGACAAGGAAGTATTCAATGAACAGCATGACACTAGGAAGTTCTGGGGAACAAAGGGACCTTGGCGTGTGTGTCCATAGATCTCTGAAGGCGGAGGGGCATGTTAGTGGGGAGGTGAAAAAGGCATATGGGACACTTGCCTTTATCAATCGAGGCATAGATTACAAAAGTAGGGAGGTCATGTTGGAGTTGTATAGAACCTTGGTGAGGCCACAGCTGGAGTACTGTGTGCAGTTCTGGGCACCACATTATAGGAAGGATGTGATTGTACTGGAGGGGGTGCAGAGGAGATTCACCAGGATGTTGCCTGGGATGAAACATTTAAGTGATGAAGAGAGGTTGGATAGACTTGGGTTGTTTTCATTGGAGCAGAGAAGACCGAGGGGTGACCTGATCGAGGGGTACAAGATTATGAGGGGCATGGACAGGGTGGGTAGGGAGCAGCTGTTCCCCATAATTGAATGGTCAGTCACGAGGGGGGCATAAGTTCAAGGTGAGGGGCAGGAGGTTTGGGGGGGGATGTGAGGAGAAACTTTTTTACCCAGAGGGTAGTGAGGGTCTGGAATGCGTTGCCTGGGAGGGTGGTGGAGGGCGGGTTAGCCTCACATCCTTTAAAAAGTACCTGGACGAGCGCTCGGCACCTCATAACGTTCGAGGCTGTGGGGGCCAAGTGCTGGTCAATGGGGTTAGGGAGGTAGGTCAGGTGTTTCTCACGGTGTGGGTGCAGACTCGATGGGCCGAAGGGCCTCTTCTGCACTCTGTGAGATTCTGTGCACTCCCTCTATAGCAAGAACATCCTTCCTCAGACAAGGAGACCAAAACTGCGCACAATATTCCAGGTGTGGTCTCACCAAGGCCTCTGTACAATTGCAGCAAGACATCCCTGTTCCTGTACACGAATCCTCTCGCTATGAAGGCCAACATACCATTTACCTTCTTTACCGCCTGCTGTACCTGCTTGTTTACCTTCAGCGATTGGTGTACAAGGACACCCAGGTCTCATTGCACACTCCCCTCTCTCAATTTATAGCCATTCAGATAATAATCTGCCTTCCTGTTTTTGCTACCAAAGTGGATAACCTCACATTTATCCACATTATACTGCATCTGCCATGCATTTGCCCACTCACTCAGCTTGTCCAAATCACCCTGAAGCATCTCTGCATCCCCCTCACAGCTCACCCTCCCACCCAGCTTTGTGTCATCTGCAAATCTGGAGATATTACATTTAATTCCCTCATCTAAATCATGAACAGATATTGTGAGTAGCTGGGGGTCCCAGCACCGATCCCTGCGGTACCCCACTAGTCACTGTCTGCCATTCGGAAAAAGACCCGTTTATTCCTACTCTTTGTTTCCTGTCTGCTAACCAGTTTTCTATCCATCTCAACACACTACCCCCAATCCCACGCGCTTTAATTTTACACCCCGATCTCTCATGTGGGACTTTGTCGAAAGCCTTCTGAAAGTCCAAATAAACCACATCCACTGGCTCCCCCCTCATCGACTCTACTCGTTACACCCTCGGAGAAATTCCAGTAGATTTGTCACGCGTGAACCAGTGGATGCGGTGTACTTGGGTTTTGATGAGGTCCCACACAGTCAACAAAACTAGAGCACATGGGAATTGGGGATAATATACTGGCATGGATCGAGAATTGGATAGTAGACAGAACTTGGGCAGTAGCAGCCGAGGGGTCATTCCCAGAATGGCAGGCAGTGACTAGTGGGGTACCGCAGGGGTCAGTGCTGGGGTCACAGCTACTCACAATATATATTCATGATGCTGGAAGTGGGGACCAATTGTAATATTCCCAAATTTGCTGATGGGTGGGGGACTGACATATGAGGACAGATCGAGTCGGTTAGGATTATATTCGCTGGAGTTCAGAAGAATGAGTGGGGGGGATCTCATAGAAACCTATAAAATTCTAACAGGACTAGACAGGGGCGGGGGGGATCTCATAGAAACCTATAAATGGGCGATGTAGCATTCATCCCGGCAGGCAAGTTGCTGGTCTGGCTCCTGTTTCAGGGGTCTGACTCGCATCGTTCTGGTTCGAACGGTGGTGCGGGCGATGTAGCATTCCGCTGCTGAGGCCAGGCTGCAGCCCTTTAAAGTGACGCAGTCGGAGGAGTTGGATTTGAGTGATCTGGCGTGAAGGTGCGCGGCCAATCTTCCGGTTCACGTGGGCTTATGGGGGGGGTGGAGGGGTGGGGGGTTTATCACAGGGGAGTGTGCGAAGGAGCCAGCCCAATATAGTTCGTTTCACACTGAGGTCAGTCAGAGTTCAATTGTCTCGCCTCTTTCAAAATATCTCTCTCTCCTTCTCTGCCTCACACCCCATCCTTCTTATCGCTCACCCTTTCTCACTCTCACTCTCTCTCCCTCTCTCTCTATCTGTGTCTACCCGCAACCTTGTCCTTTTTACCCCAACCCTCTTGTATTTCCCTCTCCCTCTTCCCCCTCTCCTCGAATCACTTTCCATCGCCTTGTTTGCTTCACTCTGTGTTCAGCCCTCTTGTTCTCTCACTGACAACCTCTTGGGTTTCTCGCTCTGTCTGACTCTCTCCCCCTTTCCCATCCCCTCTCTCTCTTTCCCTGCTACTGTCACCCTCTTTTTCTCTCTCTCCCTCTGTCCCTCTCTCTCTCTCTCTCTCTGCCTCAATCTCTCTCTCTTTCTCTGTTTGTGTCTATCTCACTCTATTTCTCTCCCTCTCTCTCTCTCTCTTCCTCTGTCCCTGTGGCTCTCTGTCTCTCTTTATCTCTCTGTCCATCTGATTCTTTCTGTCTCTCTCTCTTTCTCTATTCTTCTCACTCTGTTCCTCTCTCTCTGTGTCTCTGCCTCTCTCACTCTCTCTTTCTCTCTCTCTCAGTCTCTCTCTGACTCTCTCCCTGCCACCCTCACACTCCCTGTTTCTCATTTCTCTTCCTTTCTCTCATTCTGTCTCATCCTCTCTGTTCCTCTATCCCCTCTCTGTCCCTGTTGCTCCATACCAATCTCTCTGTCTGTCTATCTGTCTCACACCATATCTAGCTCTCTCTATCCCTTTCTCTCTGTCCCTATCTCGCTCTTTCTCTCTGCTCTCCCTCTGTCTCACTGCTTCTTTCTCTCTCTCTCTTCCTCTGTCTATCTCACTCTCTCTCTCTCTCTCTGTGGCTCTTTATCTCTGACCGTCCATCTGTCTGCCCATCCCTTCTCTCTCTGTGTCTCTCTGTCTATCTCTAGCTGTCTCTCTTTTTCTCTGTCTTTCTCTCTCACTCTGTTTCTCGCTCTCGCTCTGTCTCAATCTCTGACTCTCATTTCTCTCACACTCTCTTTCATAGTCACCCTCTGTATCTCAGTTGCTCTTTGTCTATCTCTCGCTCTCTGCTCTGTGTCTCTCTCTCTGCCTCTCTCCCTTTCCCTCTGTCCCCCCTCTCTGATTCTCATTCAGTCCATCACTCTCTCTCTCTCTCACTCTCTTCCCCTCTGTCTCTTTCCCTCTCTCCATCCTTCTTTGTCTCCCTGCCTGTCTCTGCCTCTCTTGCTCTGTCACTCTGTCCTTCTCTCTGTCTCTCTCACTGTTATCTCTCTTTCTGTTTCTCGGTTCTCTCCCTCTGTCCCTTTCACTCTTTCCCGCCCTCTATCTCTATCTTTGTATCTCTCTCTCTCCCCCTCTCCCTCTCTCTGTCTTTCTCTGCCTCTCCCCTTTCCTCCTTCTCTCTCCGCATCTCTCTACCTCCCACACCCCTCTGCTCTTCCCCTCCAGCTCTCTCTCTCCCTCTGCCTCTCTCTCCCGCTGTCTCACCCTCCACCTACCTCCCTTTCTGTCTCTCTCCATCTCTCTCTCTCTCCCACCCTCTCTATCTCTATCTTCCCCCTCTCTCTGTGTGTGTCTCTCTCTCTGTCTCACTCTCTCTCTCCCCCCATCTTTTCCTTCCCCACTCTGTATTTCACCCTCTCTCTATTTCTCCAGCTACCTCTATCTCTTCCTGTCTCTCCCTCCCTCCATCTACTGCTTCCCCTCTCTCTATTTCATCCTCTCCCACTCTCTCGCTCTCTCTTTCTCTCTCTCCCTTTCTCCCTTCCCTCTCTCTATTTCCCCTCCCTCTGTATTTTTCCCTCTCTCTCCATTTCTCTCTCCCCTTCTCTCTATTTCTCTTTCGCTGTTTCTCCCTCTCACTCTATTTCTCCCTCTTCCTATTTCTCCCTCTCCCTCTCTATTTCTCTCCTTCTCCTCTCTGTCTCCATTTCTCTCTATTTCTGTCTCCATCTCTCTCTCTATTTCTCTCTCTATTTCTCTCTCCCTCTCTATTTCTCTTTATTTATCGCCCTCTCACTCTCTTTCTCCCCTCTTTCTCTTGTTCTCTCTCCCTCTCTCTCTATTTCTCCCTCCTTCTCTCTGTTTCATTTCTATTTCTGTCTCCATCTCTTTCTATTTCTCCCTCTTTCTCTATTTCTTTCCCTCTCTTTACTTCTCCCTTCCCTCTCTCTGTATTTCTCCCCCTTCTCTCTATCTCTATATCACTATCTATTTCTCTCTCTCTATTTCTCCCTTCCCTCTCTCTATTTCTCTCTCCTCTCCCTAAATTTCTCCCTCTCTCTATTCCCCCTCCCTCTCTATATCTATTTCTCCCTCCCTCTCCAGTTTTCCCTTCTCTCCATTTCTCTCTTCCACTCTCTGTTTCTCTCTTTCTCCATCTCCCCCTTTCTATTTCTCCCTTCCTCTCCTTCTCTCTAATTCTTGCTATCCTGCTATATCTCCCTTCCTTTTCTCTATTTTCCCCTCTCTCTGTCTATTTCTATCTTCCTCTCTACTTCTCCCTCTCTCTCTCTTTCTCCCTCCCTCTCTCTATTTCTCCCTCACGCTCTCTATTTCTACCTCTCCCTATTTCTCCCCCCTCCCCTCTATTTCTCCTTCCATCTCTCTTCATTCCTCTCTCTCTCTATTTCTCTCTCTATTTGTTTCATTCTATTTCTCTCTATTTCTCTCTCCCTCTCTATTTCTCCCTGCTCTCCATCTCTCTATTTCTAGATCTCGATTCCTCTCTCCCTCGCTCTCTCCCTCACCCTCTATTTCTCTTTCTCTATTTCTCTCTCCCTCTCTCTCCATTCCTCTCTATTTCTCTCTCTCCATTCCTCACTCTCTCTCCTTCTATTCCTGTCCCTCGTCCCTCTCTCTATTCCTCTCCTCCCTCTCTCTCCCTCTCTATTCCTCTCTCTCTCTCCATTCCTCTCTCCCTCTCTCTCTATTCCTCTCTCCTTCTATTCCTCTCTCCCTCTATCTTTCTATTCCTCTCTCCCACTCTCTCTCTCTCTATTCCTCTCACCCTCTCTCTCTTTCTAATCCTCTCTCCCCCTCTCTCTCTATTCCTCTCACACCCTCTCTCTCTCTCTTCCTCTCTCCCTCTCTCCTTCTATTCCTCTCCCCCTCTCTCTCTATTCCTCTCACACCCTCTCTCTCTCTTCCTCTCTCCCTCTCTCCTATTTCTCTCTCCCTCTCTCTCTATTCCTCTCCCCCCCTTTCTCTCTATTCCTCTCTCCCCATCTCTCTCTCTCTCTATTCCTCTATACCTCTCCCTCTCTCTCTCTCTATCCCTCCCTGCCCCGCTCCCTCTCTCTCTCCCTATCCCTCCCTGCCCCGATCCCTCTCTCTCACTCTATCCCACCCTGCCCCACTCCCTCCCTCTCTCTCTCTATCCCACCCTGCCCCGATCCCTCTCTCTCACTCTATCCCACCCTGCCCCACTCCCTCTCTCTCTCTCTCTCTCTCTCTCTATCCCTCTCTGCCCCACTCCCTCCCTCTCTCTCTCTATCCCTCCCTGCCCCACTCCCTCTATCACTCTCTATCCCTCCCTGCCTCGCTCCCTCTCTCTCTCTATCCCTCCCTGCCCCACTCCCTGTCTCTCTCTCTCTCTCTCTCTATCCCTCCCTGCCCCACTCCCTCTCTCCCTCTCTCTCTCTCTATCCCTCCCTGCCCCACTCCCTCTCTCTCTCTCTCTCTCTATCCCTCCCTGCCCCACTCCCTGTCTCTCTCTCTCTCTCTCTCTATCCCTCCCTGCCCCGCTCCCTCTCTCCCTCTCTCTCTCTCTATCCCTCCCTGCCCCGCTCCCTCTCTCTCTCTCTCTCTATCCCTCCCTGCCTCACTCCCTCTCTCTCTCTCTCTCTATCCCTCCCTGCCCCACTCCCTCTCTCTCTCTCTCTCTATCCCTCCCTGCCCCACTCCCTCTCTCTCTCTCTCTATCCCTCCCTGCCCCGCTCCCTCTCTCTCTCTCTCTCTCTATCCCTCCCTGCCTCACTCCCTCTCTCACTCTCTCTCTATCTCTACCTGCCCCACTCCCTCTCTCTCTCTCTATCTCTCCCTGCCCCACTCCCTCTCTCTCTCTCTTTCTCTCTATCCCTCCCTGCCCCGCTACCTCTCTCTCTCTCTTTCTCTCTATCCCTCCCTGCCCCACTCCCTCTCTCTCTTTCTCTCTATCCCTCCCTGCCCCACTCCCTCTCTCTCTTTCTCTCTATCTCTCCCTGCCCCACTCCCTCTCTCTCTCTTTCTCTCTATCCCTCCCTGCCCCACTCCCTCTCTCTCTTTCTCTCTATCCCTCCCTGCCCCACTCCCTCTCTCTCTTTCTCTCTCTATCTCTCCCTGCCCCACTCCCTCTCTCTCTCTCTCTCTCTATCTCTCCCTACCCCACTCCCTCTCTCTCTCTCTCTCTATCCCTGCCCCGCTCCCTCTCTCTCTCTCTCTCTCGTCCCTGCCCCACTCCCTCTCTCTCTCTCTCTCTCTCTATCCCTCCCTGCCCCGCTCCCTCTCTCTCTCTCTCTATCCCTCCCTGCCCTGCTCCCTCTCTCTCTCTCTCTCTATCCCTCCCTGCCCCGCTCCCTCTATCTCTCTCTCTCTCTATCTCACTCTGCCCCACTCCCTCTCTCTCTCTCTCTATCCCTCCCTGCCCCGATCCCTCTCTCTCACTCTATCCCACCCTGCCCCACTCCCTCTCTCTCTCTCTCTCTCTCTCTCTCTCTATCCCTCTCTGCCCCACTCCCTCCCTCTCTCTCTCTATCCCTCCCTGCCCCACTCCCTCTATCACTCTCTATCCCTCCCTGCCTCGCTCCCTCTCTCTCTCTATCCCTCCCTGCCCCACTCCCTCTCTCTCTCTCTCTCTCTATCCCTCCCTGCCCCACTCCCTCTCTCTCTCTCTCTCTATCCCTCCCTGCCCCACTCCCTCTCTCTCTCTCTCTCTCTATCCCTCCCTGCCCCGCTCCCTCTCTCTCTCTCTCTCTCTATCCCTCCCTGCCCCACTCCCTGTCTCTCTCTCTCTCTCTCTCTATCCCTCCCTGCCCCACTCCCTCTCTCCCTCTCTCTCTCTCTATCCCTCCCTGCCCCACTCCCTCTCTCTCTCTCTCTCTCTCTCCCTCCCTGCCCCACTCCCTGTCTCTCTCTCTCTCTCTCTCTATCCCTCCCTGCCCCACTCCCTGTCTCTCTCTCTCTCTCTCTCTATCCCTCCCTGCCCCACTCCCTCTCTCCCTCTCTCTCTCTCTATCCCTCCCTGCCTCGCTCCCTCTCTCTCTCTATCCCTCCCTGCCCCACTCCCTGTCTCTCTCTCTCTCTCTCTCTATCCCTCCCTGCCCCACTCCCTCTCTCCCTCTCTCTCTCTCTATCCCTCCCTGCCCCACTCCCTCTCTCTCTCTCTCTCTCTATCCCTCCCTGCCCCACTCCCTGTCTCTCTCTCTCTCTCTCTCTATCCCTCCCTGCCCAACTCCCTCGCTCTCTCTCTCTCTCTCTATCCCTCCCTGCCCTGCTCCCTCTCTCGCTCTCTCTCTATCCCTCCCTGCCCCGCTCCCTATCACTCTCTCTCTCTCTATCCCTCCCTGCCCAACTCCCTCGCTCTCTCTCTCTCTCTCTATCCCTCCCTGCCCCACTCCCTCTCTCTCTCTCTCTCTCTATCCCTCCCTGCCCCGCTCCCTCTCTCCCTCTCTCTCTCTCTATCCCTCCCTGCCCCACTCCCTCTCTCTCTCTCTCTCTCTATCCCTCCCTGCCCCGCTCCCTATCACTCTCTCTCTCTCTATCCCTCCCTGCCCCGCTCCCTCTCTCTCTCTCTCTATCCCTCCCTGCCCAACTCCCTCGCTCTCTCTCTCTCTCTCTATCCCTCCCTGCCCCACTCTCTCTCTCTCTCTCTCTCTATCCCTCCCTGCCCCACTCTCTCTCTCTCTCTCTCTCTATCCCTCCCTGCCCCGCTCCCTATCACTCTCTCTCTCTCTATCCCTCCCTTCCCCACTCCCTCTCTCTCTCTCTCTATCCCTCCCTGCCCCACTCCCTCTCTCCCTCTCTCTCTCTCTATCTCTCCCTGCCCCACTCCCTCTCTCTCTCTCTCTCTCTCTCTATCCCTCCCTGCCCCACTCCCTCTCTCTCTCTCTATCCCTCCCTGCCCCACTCCCTCTCTCTCTCTATCTCTCCCTGCCCCACTCCCTCTCTCTCTCTCTCTCTCTCTATCCCTCCCTGCCCCACTCCCTCTCTCTCTCTCTCTATCCCTCCCTGCCCCAGTCCCTCTCTCGCTCTCTCTATCCCTCCCTGCCCCACTCTCTCTCTCTCTCTATCCCTCCCTGCCCCACTCCCTCTCTCTCTCTCTCTATCCCTCCCTGCCCCACTCCCTCTCTCTCTCTCTCTCTCTCTATCCCTCCCTGCCCCACTCCCTCTCTCTCTCTCTCTCTCTATCCCTCCCTGCCCCACTCGCTCTCTCTCTCTCTCTCTCTATCCCTCCCTGCCCCGCTCCCTCTCTCTCTCTCTCTCTCTCTATCCCTCCCTGCCCCGCTCCCTCTCTCTCTCTCTCTCTCTCTATCCCTCCCTGCCCCACTCGCTCTCTCTCTCTCTCTCTCTATCCCTCCCTGCCCCACTCCCTCTCTCTCTCTCTCTCTATCCCGCCCTGCCCCACTCGCTCTCTCTCTCTCTCTCTATCCCGCCCTGCCCCACTCGCTCTCTCTCTCTCGCTCTATCCCTCCCTGCCCCACTCCCTCTCTCTCTCTCTCTCTATCCCGCCCTGCCCCACTCGCTCTCTCTCTCTCTCTCTATCCCTCCCTGCCCCACTCCCTCTCTCTCTCTCTTTCTATCCCTCTTTGCCCCACTCGCTCTCTCTCTCTCTCTCTATCCCTCCCTGCCCTGCTCCCTCTCTCTCTCTCTCTCTATCCCTCCCTGCCCCGCTCCCTCTCTCTCTCTCTCTCTCTCTATCCCTCCCTGCCCTGCTCCCTCTCTCTCTCTCTCTCTCTATCCCTCCCTGCCCCACTCCATCTCTCTCTCTCTCTCTATCCCTCCCTGCCCCACTCCCTCTCTCTCTCTCTCTCTATCCCTCCCTGCCCCACTCCCTCTCTCTCTCTCTCTCTCTCTATCACTCCCTGCCCCACTCCGTCTCTCTCTCTCTCTCTCTATCACTCCCTGCCCCACTCCCTCTCTCTCTCTCTATCCCTCCCTGCCCCACTCCCTCTCTCTCTCTCTCTCTCTCTATCCCTCCCTGCCCCACTCCCTCTCTCTCTCTCTCTCTCTCTATCACTCCCTGCCCCACTCCCTCTCTCTCTCTCTCTCTATCACTCCCTGCCCCACTCCCTCTCTCTCTCTCTCTATCCCTCCCTGCCCCACTCCCTCTCTCTCTCTCTCTCTCTCTCTCTATCCCTCCCTGCCCCACTCCCTCTCTCTCTCTATCCCTCCCTGCCCCACTCCCTCTCTCTCTCTATCCCTCCCTGCCCCACTCCCTCTCTCTCTCTCTCTCTCTCTCTCTCTCTATCCCTCCCTGCCCCACTCCCTCTCTCTCTCTCTCTCTATCCCTCCCTGCCCCACTCCCTCTCTCTCTCTCTCTCTCTCTCTCTCTATCCCTCCCTGCCCCGCTCCCTCTCTCTCTCTCTCTCTCTCTCTATCCCTCCCTGTCCCACTCCCTCTCTCTCTCGCTCTCTATCCCTCCCTGCCCCACTCCCTCTCTCTCTCTCTCTCTCTCTCTATCCCTCCCTGCCCCACTCCCTCTCTCTCTCTCTCTCTCTATCCCTCCCTGCCCCACTCC
>NC_054493.1:1150714-1190714 GCF_017639515.1 Carcharodon carcharias
TGTACTGACACTCCAATAGTGCAGCACACCCTCAATTACTGACACTCCAATAGTGCAGCACACCCTCAATTACTGACACTCCAATAGTGCAGCACACCCTCAATTACTGACACTCCAATAGTGCAGCACACCCTCAATTACTGACACTCCAATAGTGCAGCACACCCTGAATTACTGACACTCCAATAGTGCAGCACACCCTCAATTACTGACACTCCAATAGTGCAGACACCCTCAATTACTGACACTTCAATAGTGCAGCACACCCTCAATTACTGACACTCCAATAGTGCAGCACACCCTGAATTACTGACACTCCAATAGTGCAGCACACCCTCAATTACTGACACTCCAATAGTGCAGCTCATCCTCAATTACTGACACTCCAATAGTGCAGCACACCCTCAATTACTGACATTCCAATAGTGCAACACAACCTCAATTATGACACTCCAATAGTGCAGAACACCCTCAATTAATGACACTCCAATCGTGCAGCACACCCTCAATTACTGACACTCCAATAGTGCAGCACACCCTCAATTACTGACACTCCAATAGTGCAGCACACCCTCAATTACTGACACTCCGTTAGTGCAGCACACTCTCAATTACTGACACACCAATAGTGCAGCACACCCTAAATTACTGACACTCCAATAGTGCAGCACACCCTCAATTACTGACACTCCAATAGTGCAGCTCACCCTCAATTACTGACACTCCAATAGTGCAGCACACCCTCAATTACTGACACTCCAATAGTGCAGCACACCCTCAATTACTGACACTCCAATAGTGCTGCACACCCTCAATTACTGACACTCCAATAGTGCAGCACACCCTCAATTACTGACACTCCAATAGTGCAGCACACCCTCAATTACTGACACTCCGTTAGTGCAGCACACTCTCAATTACTGACACACCAATAGTGCAGCACACCCT
This sequence comes from Carcharodon carcharias, assembly GCF_017639515.1. Classification (NCBI taxonomy): domain Eukaryota; kingdom Metazoa; phylum Chordata; class Chondrichthyes; order Lamniformes; family Lamnidae; genus Carcharodon; species Carcharodon carcharias. The sequence continues at coordinate 1,151,663 of NC_054493.1, forward strand.
AAATTACTGACACTCCAATAGTGCAGCGCACTCTCAATTACTGACACTCCAATAGTGCAGCACACCCTCAATTACTGACACTCCAATAGTGCAGCACACCCTCAATTACTGACACTCCAATAGTGCAGCACACCCTCAATTACTGACACTCCAATAGTGCTGCACACCCTCAATTACTGACACTCCAATAGTGCAGCACACCCTCAATTACTGACACTCCAATAGTGCAGCACACCCTCAATTACTGACACTCCGTTAGTGCAGCACACTCTCAATTACTGACACACCAATAGTGCAGCACACCCTCAATTACTGACACTCCAATAGTGCAGCGCACTCTCAATTACTGACACTCCAATAGTGCAGCACACCCTCAATTACTGACACTCCAATAGTGCAGCACACCCTCAATTACTGACACTCCAATAGTGCAGCACACCCTCAATTACTGACACTCCAATAGTGCAGCACACCCTCAATTACTGACACTCCGTTAGTGCAGCACACTCTCAATTACTGACACACCAATAGTGCAGCACACCCTAAATTACTGACACTCCAATAGTGCAGCGCACTCTCAATTACTGACACTCCAATAGTGCAGCACACACTCAATTACTGATCCTCCAATAATGCAGCACACCCTCAATTACTGACACTCCAATAGTGCAGCACACCCTCAATTACTGACACTCCAATAGTGCAGCACACCCTCAATTACTGACACTCCAATAGTGCAGCACACCCTCAATTACTGACACTCCAATAGTGCAGCACACCCTCAATTACTGACACTTCAATAGTGCTGCACACCCTCAATTACTGACACTCCAATAGTGCAGCACATCCTCAATTACTGACACTTCAATAGTGCTGCACACCCTCAATTACTGACACTCCAATAGTGCAGCACACCCTCAATTACTGACACTCCAATAGTGCAGCACACCCTCAATTACTGACACTTCAATAGTGCTGCACACCCTCAATTACTGACACTCCAATAGTGCAGCACACCCTCAATTACTGACACTTCAATAGTGCTGCACACCCTCAATTACTGACACTCCAATAATGCAGCACACCCTCAATTACTGACACTCCAATAGTGCAGCACACCCTCAATTACTGACACTTCAATAGTGCCCTCAATTACTGACACTCCAATAGTGCAGCACACCCTCAATTACTGACACTCCAATAGTGCAGCACACCCTCAATTACTGACACTCCAATAGTGCAGCACACCCTCAATTACTGACACTCCAATAGTGCAGCACACCCTCAATTACTGACACTCCAATAGTGCAGCACACCCTCAATTACTGACACTCCAATAGTGCAGCACACCCTCAATTACTGACTCCCAAATAGTGCAGCACACCCTCAATTACTGACACTCCAATAGTGCAGCACACCCTCAATTACTGACACTCCAATAGTGCAGCACACCCTCAATTACTGACACTTCAATAGTGCAGCACACCCTCAATTACTGACACTTCAATAGTGCAGCACACCCTCAATTACTGACACTCCAATAGTGCAGCACACCCTCCATTACTGACACTCCATTAGTGCAGCACACCCTCAATTACTGACACTCCAATAGTGCAGCACACCCTCAATTACTGACACTCCAATAGTGCAGCACACCCTCAATTACTGACACTCCAATAGTGCAGCACACCCTCAATTACTGACTCCCAAATAGTGCAGCACACCCTCAATTACTGACACTCCAATAGTGCAGCACACCCTCAATTACTGACACTCCAATAGTGCAGCACACCCTCAATTACTGACACTCCAATAGTGCAGCACACCCTCAATTACTGACACTTCAATAGTGCCCTCAATTACTGACACTCCAATAGTGCAGCACACCCTCAATTACTGACACTCCAATAGTGCAGCACACCCTCAATTACTGACACTCCAATAGTGCAGCACACCCTCAATTACTGACACTTCAATAGTGCAGCACACCCTCAATTACTGACACTTCAATAGTGCAGCACACCCTCAATTACTGACACTCCAATAGTGCAGCACACCCTCCATTACTGACACTCCATTAGTGCAGCACACCCTCAATTACTGACACTCCAATAGTGCAGCACACCCTCAATTACTGACACTCCAATAGTGCAGCACACCCTCAATTACTGACACTCCAATAGTGCAGCACACCCTCAATTACTGACACTCCAATAGTGCAGCACACCCTCAATTACTGACACTCCAATAGTGCAGCACACCCTCCATTACTGACACTCCATTAGTGCAGCACACCCTCAATTACTGACACTCCAATAGTGCAGCACACCCTCAATTACTGACACTCCAATAGTGCAGCACACCCTCAATTACTGACACTTCAATAGTGCAGCACACCCTCAATTACTGACACTCCAATAGTGCAGCACACCCTCCATTACTGACACTCCATTAGTGCAGCACACCCTCAATTACTGACACTCCAATAGTGCAGCACACCCTCAATTACTGACTCCCAAATAGTGCAGCACACCCTCAATTACTGACTCCCAAATAGTGCAGCACACCCTCAATTACTGACACTCCAATAGTGCAGCACACCCTCAATTACTGACACTTCAATAGTGCAGCACACCCTCAATTACTGACACTCCAATAGTGCAGCACACCCTCCATTACTGACACTCCAATAGTGCAGCACACCCTCAATTACTGACTCCCAAATAGTGCAGCACACCCTCAATTACTGACACTCCAATAGTGCAGCACACCCTCAATTACTGACTCCCAAATAGTGCAGCACACCCTCAATTACTGACACTTCAATAGTGCAGCACACCCTCAATTACTGACACTCCAATAGTGCAGCACACCCTCCATTACTGACACTCCAATAGTGCAGCACACCCTCAATTACTGACTCCCAAATAGTGCAGCACACCCTCAATTACTGACACTCCAATAGTGCAGCACACCCTCAATTACTGACTCCCAAATAGTGCAGCACACCCTCAATTACTGACACTCCAATAGTGCAGCACACCCTCAATTACTGACACTCCAATAGTGCAGCACACCCTCAATTACTGACTCCCAAATAGTGCAGCACACCCTCAATTACTGACACTCCAATAGTGCAGCACACCCTCAATTACTGACACTTCAATAGTGCAGCACACCCTCAATTACTGACACTCCAATAGTGCAGCACACCCTCCATTACTGACACTCCATTAGTGCAGCACACCCTCAATTACTGACACTCCAATAGTGCAGCACACCCTCAATTACTGACACTCCATTAGTGCAGCACACCCTCAATTACTGACACTCCATTAGTGCAGCACACCCTCAATTACTGACACTCCATTAGTGCAGCACACCCTCAATTACTGACACTCCATTAGTGCAGCACACCCTCAATTACTGACACTCCAATAGTGCAGCACACCCTCAATTACTGACACTCCAATAGTGCAGAACACCCTCAATTACTTACTCAGCAATAGTGCAGCACACCCTCAATTATTGACACTCCAATAGTGCAGCACACCCTCAATTACTGTCACCTCAATAGTGCAGCACACCCTCAATTACTTACTCAGCAATGGTGCAGCACACCCTCAATTATTGACACTCCAATAGTGCAGCACACCCTCAATTACTGACACTCCAATAGTGCAGCACACCCTCAATTACTGACACTCCAATAGTGCAGCACACCCTCAATTACTGACACTCCAATAGTGCAGCACACCCTCAATTACTGACACTCCAATAGTGCAGCACACCCTCAATTACTGACACTCCAATAGTGCAGCACACCCTCAATTACTGACAGTCCAATAGTGCAGAACACCCTCAATTACTTACTCAGCAATAGTGCAGCACACCCTCAATTATTGACACTCCAATAGTGCAGCACACCCTCAATTATTGACACTCCAATAGTGCAGCACACCCTCAATTACTGTCACCTCAATAGTGCAGCACACCCTCAATTACTTACTCAGCAATAGTGCAGCACACCCTCAATTATTGACACTCCAATAGTGCAGCACACCCTCAATTATTGACACTCCAATAGTGCAGCACACCCTCAATTACTGACACTGCAATAGTGCAGCCAACACTGAATTACTGAAACACCAATAGTGCAGCACACCCTCAATTACTGACACTCCAATAGTGCAGCCAACACTGAATTACTGACACACCAATAGTGCAGCACACCCTCAATTACTGACACTCCAATAGTGCAGCACACCCTCAATTACTGACACTCCAATAGTGCAGCCAACACTGAATTACTGACACACCAATAGTGCAGCACAACCTCAATTACTGACACTCCAATAGTGCAGCACATCCTCAATTACTGACACTCCAATAGAGCAGCACAACCTCAATTACTGACACACCAATAGAGCAGCACACCATCAATTACTGACACTCCAATAGTGCAGCACACCCTCAATTACTAACACTCCAATAGTGCAGCACACCCTCAATTACTGACACTCCAATAGTGCAGCACACACTCAATTACTGATCCTCCAATAATGCAGCACACCCTCAATTACTGACACTCCAATAGTGCAGCACACCCTCAATTACTGACACTCCAATAGTGCAGCACACCCTCAATTACTGACACTCCAATAGTGCAGCACACACTCAATTACTGATCCTCCAATAATGCAGCACACCCTCAATTACTGACACTCCAATAGTGCAGCACACCCTCAATTACTGACACTCCAATAGTGCAGCACACCCTCAATTACTGACACTCCAATAGTGCAGCACACCCTCAATTACTGACACTCCAATAGTGCAGCACACCCTCAATTACTGACACTCCAATAGTGCAGCACACCCTCAATTACTGACACTCCAATAGTGCTGCACACCCTCAATTACTGACAGTCCAATAGTGCAGCACACCCTCAATTACTGACACTCCAATAGTGCAGCACACCCTCAATTACTGACACTCCAATAGTGCAGAACAACCTCAATTACTGACACTCCAATACTGCAGCACACCCTCAATTACTGAAACTCCAATAATGCAGCACACCCTCAGTTACTGACACTCCAATACTGCAGCACACCCTCAATTACTGAAACTCCAATAGTGCAGCACACCCTCAGTTACTGACACTCCAATAGTGCAGCACACCCTCAATTACTGACACTCCACTAGTGCAGCACACCCTCAATTACTGACACTCCAATACTGCAGCACACCCTCAATTACTGAAACTCCAATAGTGCAGCACACCCTCAGTTACTGACACTCCAATAGTGCAGCACACCCTCAATTACTGACACTCCAATAGTGCAGCCCAACCTCAATTAATGTCACTGCAATAGTGCAGCACACCCTCAATTACTGACACTCCAATAGTGCAGCACACCCTCAATTACTGACACTCCAATAGTGCAGCACACCCTCAATTACTGACACTCCAATAGTGCATCACACCCTCAATTACTGACACTCCAATAGTGCAGGACGCACTCAATTACGGACACTCCAATAGTTCAGCACATCCTCAATTACTGACACTCCAATAGTGCAGCACACCCTCAATTACTGACACTCCAATAGTGCAGCACACCCTCAATTACTGACACTCCAATAGTGCAGCACACCCTCAATTACTGACACTCCAATAGTGCAGGACGCACTCAATTACGGACACTCCAATAGTTCAGCACATCCTCAATTACTGACACTCCAATAGTGCAGCACAGCCTCAATTACTGACACTCCAATAGTGCAGCACACCCTCAATTACTGACACTCCAATAGTTCAGCACATCCTCAATTACTGACACTCCAATAGTGCAGCACACCCTCAATTACTGACAATCCAATAGTGCAGAACACCCTCAATTACGGACACTCCAATAGTGCAGGACGCACTCAATTACGGACACTCCAATAGTGCAGAACACCCTCAATTACTGACACTCCAATAGTGCAGCACACCCTCAATTACTGACACTCCAATAGTGCAGAACACCCTCAATTACTGACACTCCAATAGTGCAGCACACCCTCAATTACTGACACTCCAATAGTGCAGAACACCCTCAATTACTGACAGTCCAATAGTGCAGCACACCCTCAATTACTGACACTCCAATAGTGCAGCACATCCTCAATTACTGACACTCCAATAGTGCAGAACACCCTCAATTACTGACACTCCAATAGTGCAGCACACCCTCAATTACTGACACTCCAATAGTGCAGAACACCCTCAATTACTGACACTCCAATAGTGCAGAACACCCTCAATTACTGACACTCCAATAGTGCAGCACACCCTCAATTACTGACACTCCAATAGTGCAGGACGCACTCAATTACGGACACTCCAATAGTGCAACACAAACTCAATTACTGACACTCCAATAGTGCAGCACACCCTCAATTACTGACACTCCAATAGTCCAGCACACCCTCAATTACTGACAGTCCAATAGTGCAGCACACCCTCAATTACTGACACTCCAATAGTGCAGAACACCCTCAATTATTGACACTCCAATAGTGCAGCACACCCTCAATTACTGACACTCCAATAGTGCAGCACACCCTCAATTACTGACACTCCAATAGTGCAGCAGATCCTCAATTACTGACACTCCAATAGTGCAGCACACCCTCAATTACTGACACTCCAATAGTGCAGCACACCCTCAATTACTGACACTCCAATAGTGCAGCACACCCTCAATTACTGACACTCCAATAGTGCAGGACGCACTCAATTACGGACACTCCAATAGTGCAACACAAACTCAATTACTGACACTCCAATAGTGCAGCACACCCTCAATTACTGACACTCCAATAGTCCAGCACACCCTCAATTACTGACAGTCCAATAGTGCAGCACACCCTCAATTACTGACACTCCAATAGTGCAGAACACCCTCAATTACTGACACTCCAATAGTCCAGCACACCCTCAATTACTGACAGTCCAATAGTCCAGCACACCCTCAATTACTGACAGTCCAATAGTCCAGCACACCCTCAATTACTGACAGTCCAATAGTCCAGCACACCCTCAATTACTGACAGTCCAATAGTCCAGCACACCCTCAATTACTGACAGTCCAATAGTCCAGCACACCCTCAATTACTGACAGTCCAATAGTCCAGCACACCCTCAATTACTGACAGTCCAATAGTCCAGCACACCCTCAATTACTGACAGTCCAATAGTCCAGCACACCCTCAATTACTGACAGTCCAATAGTGCAGCACACCCTCAATTACTGACACTCCAAAAGTTCAGCACACCCTCAATTAATGAACTGCAATAGTGCATCACACCCTCAATTACTGACACTCCAATGGTGCAGCACACCCTCAATTACTGACACTCCAATAGTGCAGCACACCCTCAATTACTGACACTCCAATAGCACAGCACACCCTCAATTACTGACACTCCAATAGTGCAGCACACCCTCAATTAATGAACTGCAATAGTGCATCACACCCTCAATTACTGACACTCCAATGGTGCAGCACACCCTCAATTACTGACACTCCAATAGTGCAGCACACCCTCAATTAATGAACTGCAATAGTGCATCACACCCTCAATTACTGACACTCCAATGGTGCAGCACACCCTCAATTACTGACACTCCAATAGTGCAGCACAACCTCAATTACTGACACTCCAATAGTGCAGCACACCCTCAATTAATGAACTGCAATAGTGCATCACAACCTCAATTACTGACACTCCAATGGTGCAGCACACCCTCAATTACTGACACTCCAATAGTGCAGCACACCCTCAATTAATGAACTGCAATAGTGCAGCATACCCTCAATTACTGACACTCCAATAGTGCAGCACAACCTCAATTACTGACACTCCAATAGTGCAGCACACCCTCAATTAATGAACTGCAATAGTGCATCACACCCTCAATTACTGACACTCCAATGGTGCAGCACACCCTCAATTACTGACACTCCAATAGTGCAGCACACCCTCAATTAATGAACTGCAATAGTGCAGCACACCCTCAATTACTGACACTCCAATAGTGCAGCACACCCTCAATTAATGAACTGCAATAGTGCAGCACACCCTCAATTACTGACACTCCAATAGTGCAGCACACCCTCAATTACTGACACTCCAATAGTGCAGCACACCCTCAATTACTGACACTCCAATAGTGCATCACACCCTCAATTACTGACACTCCAATAGTGCAGCTCATCCTCAATTACTGAGATTCCAATAGTGCAGCACACCCTCAATTAATGAACTGCAATAGTGCAGCACACCCTCAATTACTGACACTCCAATAGTGCAGCACACCCTCAATTACTGACACTCCAATAGTGCAGCCAACACTGAATTACTGACACACCAATAGTGCAGCACAACCTCAATTAATGTCACTGCAATAGTGCAGCACAACCTCAATTACTGACACTCCAATAGTGCAGCACACCCTCAATTAATGAACTGCAATAGTGCAGCACACCCTCAATTACTGACACTCCAATAGTGCAGCACACCCTCAATTAATGAACTGCAATAGTGCAGCACACCCTCAATTACTGACACTCCAATAGTGCAGCACACCCTCAATTACTGACACTCCAATAGTGCAGCACACCCTCAATTACTGACACTCCAATAGTGCAGCCAACACTGAATTACTGACACACCAATAGTGCAGCACAACCTCAATTAATGTCACTGCAATAGTGCAGCACAACCTCAATTACTGACACTCCAATGGTGCAGCACACCCTCAATTACTGACACTCCAATAGTGCAGCACAACCTCAATTACTGACACTACAATAGTGCAGCACAACCTCAATTACTGACACTCCAATGGTGCAGCACACCCTCAATTACTGACACTCCAATAGTGCAGCACAACCTCAATTACTGACACTCCAATAGTGCAGCACAACCTCAATTACTGACACTCCAATGGTGCAGCACACCCTCAATTACTGACACTCCAATGGTGCAGCACACCCTCAATTACTGACACTCCAATAGTGCAGCACAACCTCAATTAATGACACTCCAATAGTGCAGCACACCCTCAATTAATGAACTGCAATAGTGCATCACACCCTCAATTACTGACACTCCAATGGTGCAGCACACCCTCAATTACTGACACTCCAATAGTGCAGCACACCCTCAATTAATGAACTGCAATAGTGCATCACACCCTCAATTACTGACACTCCAATGGTGCAGCACACCCTCAATTACTGACACTCCAATAGTGCAGCACAACCTCAATTACTGACACTCCAATAGTGCAGCACACCCTCAATTAATGAACTGCAATAGTGCATCACACCCTCAATTACTGACACTCCAATGGTGCAGCACACCCTCAATTACTGACACTCCAATAGTGCAGCACACCCTCAATTAATGAACTGCAATAGTGCAGCATACCCTCAATTACTGACACTCCAATAGTGCAGCACAACCTCAATTACTGACACTCCAATAGTGCAGCACACCCTCAATTAATGAACTCCAATAGTGCAGCACACCCTCAATTACTGACACTCCAATAGTGCAGCACACCCTCAATTACTGACACTCCAATAGTGCAGCACACCCTCAATTAATGAACTGCAATAGTGCAGCACACCCTCAATTACTGACACTCCAATAGTGCAGCACACCCTCAATTAATGAACTCCAATAGTGCAGCACACCCTCAATTACTGACACTCCAATAGTGCAGCACACCCTCAATTACTGACACTCCAATAGTGCAGCACACCCTCAATTACTGACACTCCAATAGTGCATCACACCCTCAATTACTGACACTCCAATAGTGCAGCTCATCCTCAATTACTGAGATTCCAATAGTGCAGCACACCCTCAATTAATGAACTGCAATAGTGCAGCACACCATCAATTACTGACACTCCAATAGTGCAGCACACCCTCAATTACTGACACTCCAATAGTGCAGCCAACACTGAATTACTGACACACCAATAGTGCAGCACAACCTCAATTAATGTCACTGCAATAGTGCAGCACAACCTCAATTACTGACACTCCAATAGTGCAGCACACCCTCAATTAATGAACTGCAATAGTGCAGCACACCCTCAATTACTGACACTCCAATAGTGCAGCACACCCTCAATTAATGAACTGCAATAGTGCAGCACACCCTCAATTACTGACACTCCAATAGTGCAGCACACCCTCAATTACTGACACTCCAATAGTGCAGCACACCCTCAATTACTGACACTCCAATAGTGCAGCCAACACTGAATTACTGACACACCAATAGTGCAGCACAACCTCAATTAATGTCACTGCAATAGTGCAGCACAACCTCAATTACTGACACTCCAATAGTGCAGCCAACACTGAATTACTGACACTCCAATAGTGCAGCACACCCTCAATTACTGACACTCCAATAGTGCAGCACACCCTCAATTACTGACACTGCAATAGTGCAGAACACCCTCAATTACTGGCACTCCAATAGTCCAGCACACCCTCAATTACTGACACTCCAATATTGCAACACACACTCAATTACTGACACTCCAATATTGCAGCACACCCTCAATTACTGACACTCCAATAGTGCAGCTCACCATCAATTACTGACACTCCAATAGTGCAGCTCACCATCAATTACTGACACTCCAATAGTGCAACTCACCCTCAATTACTGACACTCCAGTAGTGCAGCACACCCTCAATTACTGACACTCCAATAGTGCAGCACACCCTCAATTACTGACACTCCAATATTGCAACACACACTCAATTACTGACACTCCAATATTGCAGCACACCCTCAATTACTGACACTCCAATAGTGCAGCACACCCTCAATTACTGACACTCCAATAGTGCAGCACACCCTCAATTACTGACACTCCAATAGTGCAGCACACCCTCAATTACTGACACTCCAATAGTGCAGCACACCCTCAATTACTGACACTCCAATAGTGCAGCACACCCTCAATTACTGACACTCCAATAGTGCAGCACACCCTCAATTACTGACACTCCAATAGTGCAGCACACCCTCAATTACTGACACTCCAATAGTGCATCACACCCTCAATTACTGACACTCCAATAGTGCAGCACACCCTCAATTACTGACACTCCAATAGTGCAGCACACCCTCAATTACTGACACTCCAATAGTGCAGCACACCCTCAATTACTGACACTCCAATAGTGCAGCACACCCTCAATTACTGACACTCCAATAGTGCAGCACACCCTCAATTACTGACACTCCAATAGTGCAGCACACCCTCAATTACTGACACTCCAATAGTGCAGCACACCCTCAATTACTGACACTCCAATAGTGCAGCACACCCTCAATTACTGACACTCCAATAGTGCAGCACACCCTCAATTACTGACACTCCAATAGTGCAGCACACCCTCAATTACTGACTCACCAATAGTGCAGCACACCCTCAATTACTGACACTCCAATAGTGCAGCACACCCTCAATTACTGACACTCCAATAGTGCAGCACACCCTCAATTACTGACACTCCAATAGTGCAGCACACACTCAATTACTGACACTCAATAGCACAGCACACCCTCAATTACTGACACTCCAATAGTGCAGCACACCCTCAATTACTGACCCTCGAAATTGTGCAGCACACCCTCAATTACTGACACTCCAATAGTGCAGCACACCCTCAATTACTGACACTCCAATAGTGCAGCACACCCTCAATTACTGACACTCCAATAGTGCAGCACACCCTCAATTACTGACACTCCAATAGTGCAGCACACCCTCAATTACTGACACTCCAATAGTGCAGCACACCCTCAATTACTGACACTCCAATAGTGCAGCACACCCTCAATTACTGACACTCCAATAGTGCAGCACACCCTCAATTACTGACACTCCAATAGTGCAGCACACCCTCAATTACTGACACTCCAATAGTGAAGCACACCCTCAATTACTAACACTCCAATAGTGCAGCACACCCTCAATTACTAACACTCCAATAGTGCAGCACAACCTCAATTACTGACACTCCAATAGTGCAGCACACCCTCAATTACTGACACTCCAATAGTGCAGCACACCCTCAATTACTGACACTGCAATAGTGCAGCACACCCTCAATTACTGACACTGCAATAGTGCAGCACACCCTCAATTACTGACACTCCAATAGTGCAGCACACCCTCAATTACTGACACTACAATAGCACAGCACACCCTCAATTACTGACACTACAATAGCACAGCACACCCTCAATTACTGACACTCCAATAGTGCAGCACACCCTCAATTACTGACACTCCAATAGTGCAGCACACCCTCAATTACTGACACTACAATAGCACAGCACACCCTCAATTACTGACACTACAATAGCACAGCACACCCTCAATTACTGACACTACAATAGCACAGCACACCCTCAATTACTGACACTCCAATAGTGCAGCACACCCTCAATTACTGACACTCCAATAGTGCAGCACACCCTCAATTACTGACACTCCAATAGTGCAGCACACCCTCAATTACTGACACTCCAATAGTGCAGCACACCCTCAATTACTGACACTCCAATAGTGCAGCACACCCTCAATTACTGACACTCCAATAGTGCAGCACACCCTCAATTACTGACACTCCAATAGTGCAGCACACCCTCAATTACTGACACTACAATAGTGCAGCACACCCTCAATTACTGACACTCCAATAGTGCAGCACACCCTCAATTACTGACACTACAATAGTGCAGCACACCCTCAATTACTGACACTCCAATAGTGCAGCACACCCTCAATTACTGACACTCCAATAGAGCAGCACACCCTCAATTACTGACACTACAATAGTACAGCACACCCTCAATTACTGACACTACAATAGTGCAGCACACCCTCAATTACTGACACTACAATAGTGCAGCACACCCTCAATTACTGACACTCCAATAGTGCAGCACACCCTCAATTACTGACACTACAATAGTGCAGCACACCCTCAATTACTGACACTCCAATAGTGCAGCACACCCTCAATTACTGACACTCCAATAGTGCAGCACACCCTCAATTACTGACACTACAATAGTGCAGCACACCCTCAATTACTGACACTCCAATAGTGCAGCACACCCTCAATTACTGATACTCCAATAGTGCAGCACACCCTCAATTACTGACACTCCAATAGTGCAGCACACCCTCAATTACTGACACTCCAATAGTGCAGCACACCCTCAATTACTGACACTCCAATAGTGCAGCACACCCTCAATTACTGACACTCCAATAGTGCAGCACACCCTCAATTACTGACACTCCAATATTGCAGCACACCCTCAATTACTGACACTTAATAGTGCAGCACACCCTCAATTACTGACACTCCAATAGTGCAGCACACCCTCAATTACTGACACTCAATAGTGCAGCACACCCTCAATTACTGACAATCCAATAGTGCAGCACACCCTCAATTACTGACACTCCAATAGTGCAGCACACCCTCAATTACTGACACTCCAATAGTGCAGCACACCCTCAATTACTGACACTCCAATAGTGCAGCACACCCTCAATTACTGACACTCCAATAGTGCAGCACACCCTCAATTACTGACACTCCAATAGTGCAGCACACCCTCAATTACTGACACTCCAATAGTGCAGCACACCCTCAATTACTGACACTCAAATATACAGCACACCCTCAATTACTGACACTCCAATAGTACAGCACACCCTCAATTACTGACACTCCAATATTGCAGCACACCCTCAATTACTGACACTCCAATAGTGCAGCAAACCCTCAATTACTGACACTCCAATAGTGCAGCAAACCCTCAATTACTGACACTCCAATAGTACAGCACACCCTCAATTACTGACACTCCAATAGTGCAGCACACCCTCAATTACTGACACTCCAATAGTGCAGCACACCCTCAATTACTGACACTCCAATAGTGCAGCACACCCTCAATTACTGACACTCCAATAGTGCAGCACACCCTCAATTACTGACACTCCAATAGTGCAGCACACCCTCAATTACTGACACTGCAATAGTGCAGCACACCCTCAATTACTGACACTCCAATAGTGCAGCACACCCTCAATTACTGACACGGCAACAGTGCAGCACACCCTCAATTACTGACACTCCAATAGTGCAGCACAACCTCAATTACTGACACTCCAATAGTGCAGCACACCCTCAATTACTGACACTGCAATAGTGCAGCACACCCTCAATTACTGACACTCCAATAGTGCAGCACACCCTCAATTACTGACACTCCAATAGTACAGCTGACCCTCAATTACTGACACTCCAATAGTGCAGCACACCCTCAATTACTGACACTCCAATAGTGCAGCACACCCTCAATTACTTACACTCCAATAGTGCAGCACACCCTCAATTACTGACACTCCAATAGTGCAGCACACCCTCAATTACTGACACTCCAATAGTGCAGCACACCCTCAATTACTGACACTGCAATAGTGCAGCACACCCTCAATTACTGACACTCCAATAGTGCAGCACACCCTCAATTACTGACACTCCAATAGTGCAGCACACCCTCAATTACTGACATGCCAATAGTGCAGCACACCCTCAATTACTGACACTCCAATAGTGCAGCACACCCTCAATTACTGACACTGCAATAGTGCAGCACACCCTCAATTACTGACACTCCAATAGTGCAGCACACCCTCAATTACTGACACTCCAATAGTGCAGCACACCCTCAATTACTGACACTCCAATAGTGCAGCACACCCTCAATTACTGACACTCCAATAGTGCAGCACACCCTCAATTACTGACACTCCAATAGTGCAGCTGACCCTCAATTACTGAGACTCTAATACTGCAGGGCACCCTCAATTACTGACACTCCAATAGTGCAGCACACCCTCAATTACTGACACTCCAATAGTGCAGCGCACCCTCAATTACTGACACTCCAATAGTGCAGCACACCCTCAATTACTGACACTCCAATAGTGCAGCACACCCTCAATTACTGACACTCCAATAGTGCAGCACACCCTCAATTACTGACACTCAATAGTGCAGCACACCCTCAATTACTGACACTCCAATAGTGCAGCACACCCTCAATTACTGACACTCCAATAGTGCAGCACACCCTCAATTACTGACACTCCAATAGTGCAGCACAGCTTCAATTACTGACACTCCAATAGTGCAGCACACCCTCAATTACTGATGCAACTATAGTGCAGCACACCCTCAAATACTCACACTCCTATAGTGCAGCACAACCTCAATTACTGACACTCCAATAGTGCAGCACACCCTCAATTACTGACACTCCAATAGTGCAGCACACCCTCAATTACTGACACTCCAATAGTGCAGCACACCCTCAATTACTGACACTCCAATAGTACAGCACACCCTCAATTACTGACACTCCAATAGTGCAGCACACCCTCAATTACTGACACTCCAATAGTGCAGCACACCCTCAATTACTGACACTCCAATAGTGCAGCACACCCTCAATTACTGACACTCCAATAGTGCAGCACACCCTCAATTACTGACACTCCAATAGTGCAGCACACCCTCAATTACTGACACTGCAATAGTGCAGCACACCCTCAATTACTGACACTCCAATAGTGCAGCACACCCTCAATTACTGACACTCCAATATTGCAGCACACCCTCAATTACTGACACTCCAATAGTGCAGCACACCCTCAATTACTGACACTCCAATAGTGCAGCACACCCTCAATTACTGACACTCCAATAGTGCAGCTGACCCTCAATTACTGACACTCCAATAGTGCAGCACACCCTCAATTACTGACACTCCAATAGTACAGCTGACCCTCAATTACTGACACTCCAATAGTACAGCTGACCCTCAATTACTGACACTCCAATAGTGCAGCACACCCTCAATTACTGACACTCCAATAGTGCAGCACACCCTCAATTACTGACACTCCAATAGTGCAGCACACCCTCAATTACTGACTCTCCAATAGTGCAGCACACCCTCAATTACTGTCACTCCAATAGTGCAGCACGCCCTCAAACACTGACACTCCAATTGTCCAGCACACCCTCAATTACTGACACTCCACTAGTGCAGCACTCCCTCAATTACTAACACTCCAAATGTGCAGCACACCCTCAATTACTGACACTCCAATAGTGCAGCAAACCCTCAATTACTTACACTCCAATAGTGCAGAACGCCCTTAATTACTGACACTCCAATAGTGCAGCACTCCCTCAATTACTGACACTCCAATAGTGCAGCACACCCTCAATTACTGACACTCCAATAGTGCAGCACACCCTCAATTACTTACACTCCAATAGTGCAGCACACCCTCAATTACTGACACTCCAATAGTGCAGCACACCCTCAATTACTGATACTCCAATAGTACAGCACACCCTCAATTACTGACACTCCAATAGTGCAGCACACCCTCAATTACTGACACTCCAATAGTGCAGCACACCCTCAATTACTGACACTCCAATAGTGCAGCACACCCTCAATTACTGACACTCCAATAGTGCAGCACACCCTCAATTACTGACACTCCAATAGTGCAGCACACCCTCAATTACTGACACTCCAATAGTGCAGCACACCCTCAATTACTGACACTCCAATAGTGCAGCACACCCTCAATTACTGCCACTACAATAGTGCAACACACGCTCAATTACTGACACTCCAATAGTGCAGCACAACCTCAATTACTGACACTCCAATAGTGCAGCACACCCTCAATTACTGACACTGCAATAGTGCAGCACACCCTCAATTACTGACACTCCAATAGTGCAGCACACCCTCAATTACTGACACTCCAATAGTGCAGCACACCCTCAATTACTGACACTCCAATAGTACAGCTGACCCTCAATTACTGACACTCCAATAGTGCAGCACACCCTCAATTACTGACACTCCAATAGTACAGCTGACCCTCAATTACTGACACTCCAATAGTGCAGCACACCCTCAATTACTGACACTCCAATAGTGCAGCACACCCTCAATTACTGACACTCCAATAGTGCAGCACACCCTCAATTACTGACACTCCAATAGTGCAGCACACCCTCAATTAGGAACACTGCAATAAAGCAGCACACCCTCAATTACTGACACTCCAATAGTGCAGCCCAACCTCAATTACTGTCACTGCAATAGTGCAGCACACCCTCAAACACTGACACTCCAATAGTCCAGCACACCCTCAATTACTGACACTCCAATAGTGCAGCACAACCTCAATTAATGTCACTGCAATAGTGCAGCACACCCTCAAACACTGACACTCCAATAGTGCAGCACACCCTCAATTACTGACACTCCACTAGTGCAGCACTCCCTCAATTACTAACACTCCAAATGTGCAGCACACCCTCAATTACTTACACTCCAATAGTGCAGAACACCCTCAATTACTGACACTCCAATAGTGCAGCACACCCTCAATTACTGACACTCCAATAGTGCAGCACACCCTCAATTACTAACACTCCAAATGTGCAGCATACCCTCAATTACTTACACTCCAATAGTGCAGAACACCCTCAATTACTGACACTCCAATAGTGCAGCACACCCTCAATTACTGACACTCCAATAGTGCAGCACACTCTCAATTACTGACACTCCAATAGTGCAGCTCACCCTCAATTATTGACACTCCTATAGTACAACACACACTCAATTACTGACACTCCAATAGTGCAGCACACCCTCAATTACTGACACTCCAATAGTACAAAACACCCTCAATTACTGACACTCCTATAGTGCAGCACACCCTCAATGCTCACACTCCAGTAGTGCAGCACACCCTCAATTACTGACACTCCAATAGTGCAGCACACCCTCAATTACTGACACAACAATATTGTAGCACACCCTCAATTACTGACACTCCTATAGTGCAGCACACCCTCAATTACTGACACTCCAATAGTGCAGCACACCCTCAATTACTGACACAACAATATTGTAGCACACACTCAATTACTGACACTCCAATAGTGCTGCACTCACTAAATTACTGACAATCCAATAGTGCAGCACATCCTCAATTACTGATACTCCAATTGTGCAGCACACCCTCAATTACTGACACTCGAAATGTTTAGCATACCCTCAATTACTGATACTCCAATAGTCCAGCACTCCCTCAAACACTGACACTCCAATAGGGCAGCTTACCCTCAATTACTGACACCACAATAGAGCCGCACACCCTCAATTACTTACTCTCCAATAGTGCTGCACACCCTCAATTACTGACACTCCAATAATGCAGCATACCCTCAATTACTGACACTCCAATAGTGCAGCACTTCCTCAATTACTGACCCTCCAATAATTCAGCACAACCTCAATTACTGACACTCCAATTGTGAAAGACACCCTCCATTACGGACTCACCAAAAGTGCAGCACACACTCAATTACTGACACTCCAATACAGCAGAATACCCTCAATTACTGACACTCCAATAGTGCTGCACACCCTCAATTACTGACACTCCAATAGAGCAGAACACCCTCAATTATTGACTCTCCAATAGTGCAGCACACCCTCAATTACTGACAATACAATAGTGCAGCACCACCTCAATTACTGATTCTCCAATTGTGCAGCACACCCTCAATTACTGACACTGCAAATGTGTAGCACACCCTCAATTACTGACACTCCAATAGTGCAGCACACCCTCAATTAATGTCACTGCAATAGTGCAGCACACCCTCAAACACTGACACTCCAATAGTCCAGCACACCCTCATTTACTGACACTCCAATAGTGCAGCGCACCCTCAATTAATGTCCCTATAATAGTGCAGCACACCCTCAATTACTGATACTCCAATAGTGCAGCACACCCTCAATTACTAACACTCCAAATGTGCAGCACACCCTCAATTACTTACACTCCAATAGTGCAGAACACCCTTTATTACTGACACTCCAATAGTGCAGCCCACCCTCAATTACGGACACTCCAATAGTGCAGAACACCCTCAATTACTGACACTCCAATAGTGCAGCACACTCTCAATTACTGACACTCCAATAGTGCAGCACACCCTCAATTATTGACACTCCTATAGTACAACACACACTCAATTACTGACACTGCTATAGTGCATCACACCCTCAATACTCACACTCCAATAGTCCAGCACACCCTCAATTACTGACACTCCTATAGTGCAGCACAACCTCAATTACTGACACAACAATATTGTAGCACACACTCGATTACTGATACTCCAATAGTGCAGCACACACTCAATTACTGACAATCCAATAGTGCAGCACCACCTCAATTACTGATACTCCAATTGTGCAGCACACCCTCAATTACTGACACTCCAATAGTGCAGCACACCCTCAATTACTGACCCTCCAATAGTGCAGCACAACCTCAATTACTGACACTCCAATAGTGAATGACACCCTCCATTTAGGACTCACCAAAAGTGCAGCACACACTCAATTACTGACACTCCAATAGTGCAGCACACCCTCAATTACTGCCACTCCAATAGTGCAGAACACCCTCAGTTACTGACACTCCAATAGTGCAGCACACCCTCAATTACTGACACTCCAATAGTTCAAAACACCCTCAATTACTGACACTCCTATAGTGCAGCACACCCTCAATGCTCACACTCCAGTAGTGCAGCACACCCTCAATTGCTGACTCTGAATAGTGCAGCACACCCTCAATTACTGACACAACAATATTGTAGCACACACTCAATTACTGACACTCCAATAGTGCAGCACACCCTCAATTACTGACACTCCAATAGTGCAGCACACCCTCAATTACTGATACTCCAATAGTGCAGCACACACTCAATTACTGACAATCCAATTGTGCAGCACAACCTCAATTACTGATACTCCAATTGTGCAGCACACCCTCAATTACTGACACTCGAAATGTGTAGCATACCCTCAATTGCTGACACTGCAATAATGCAGCACACCCTCCATTACTGACTCTCCACTAGTGCAGCAGAACCTCAATTTCTGACACTCCAATCGTGCAGCACACCCTCAATTACTGACACTCCAATAGTCCAGCACTCACTCAAACACTGACACTCCAATAGGGCAGCACACCCTCAATTACTGACACAACATTCTTGCAGCACACCCTCAATTACTGACAATCCAATAGTGCAGCACACCCTCAATTACTGACACTGCAATAGTGCTGCACACCCTCAATTACTGACACTCCAATAGTGCAGCACACCCTCAATTACTGACACTCCTATAGTGCAGCACACCTTCAAACACTGACTCTCCAACAGTGCAGCCAACCCTCAATTACTGACACTCCAACAATGCTGCACACACTCAATTACTGACAGTCCAATAATGCAGCACAACCTCAATTACTGACACTCCTTTAGTGCAGCACACCTTCAAACACTGACTCTCCAATAGTGCACCCAACCCTCAATTACTGACACTCCAATAATGCCGCACACCCTCAATTACTGACCGTTCAATAGTGCAGCGGTACCTGAAATACTGACACTGCAGTAGTGCAGCACTTCCTCAATTACTGTCCCTAAAATAATGCAGCACACACTCAATTTCTGACACTCCAGTAGTGCAGCACACCCTCCATTCCTGACACTCCAATAGTGCACCAAATTACCGAATAAGTCGACTGACTGTGTCCGAGTGGAGACTGAGGGAGTCCGAGCCGCGACTGAAGGTGTCCTCAGTGGTGGGTAGGGTGGGGTGATACTGAGGGATTCAGAGGGTTAGAGTGAGGGATTTCAGGAGGAGACTGAGTGTGTCCGAGGGGCAGGCTGAGGGTGTCCTGGGTGAGACTGAGGGTGTCCGATGGGGAGTCTGTGGTTGTACAGGGGGAGACTGAGGGTGTCAAGGGGGAGACTGAGGGTGTCAAGGGGGAGACTGAGGTTATCCTGGGGGAGACTTAGGGTGTCTGGGGGGGGGGTAGACTGAGGGTGTCCAGGGGGAGACTGAGCATGTCCGAGGGGGAGACTGATAGTGTCCGAGGGGAAAATGAGGGTGTGCAGGGGGAGACTGAGGGTGTCCAGGGAAAGGCTGAGGGTGTCCAGGGGGAGACTGAGGGTGTCCAGGGGGAGACTGAGAGTGTCCGAGGGGAGACTGATAGTGTCCGAGGGGAAAATGAGGGTGTGCAGGGGGAGACTGAGGGTGTCCAGGGGGAGACTGAGGTTGTCCGCGGGGGAGACTGAGGGTGTCCAGGGGCAGACTGGTTGTCCGCGGGGGAGACTGAGGGTGTCCAGGGGGAGACTGGTTATCCGCGGGGGAGACTGAGGGTGTCCAGGGGGAGACTGGTTGTCCGCGGGGGAGACTGAGGGTGTCCAGGGGGAGACTGGTTGTCCGCGGGGGAGACGGATGTTGTCCAAGGGGAGACTGAGGGTTTCCAGGGGGAGAATGATGGTGTCCGAGGGGAGACTGAAGGTGTCCGAGGGGGGGGGAGACTGAGGGGCTCAGAGGGTTAGAGTGAGGGGGTCCAGGAGGAGACTGAGTGAGTCCAAGGGGGAGACTGAGGGTGTCCAGGGGGAGACTGAGGGTGTCCGATGGGAAGTCTGAGGTTGTACAGTGGTAGACTGAGGGTGTCCGGGGTAGAGACAGAGGAAGTCCGGGGGGAGACTGAGGGTGTCCGGTGGGAGACTGAGTGTGTGCAGGGGGAAACTGAGTGCGTCTGGGGGGAGACTGAGGGTGTCTTGGGGGAGATTGATTGTGTCAATGGGGAGAGTGAGGGTGTCCAAGGGGGAGACTGAGTGTGTACAGGGGAGAATGAAGGTGTCCGAGGGGAGACTGAGGTTGTCCGAGGGGAGACTGAGGGTGTCCAGGGGGAGATTGAGGGTGTACGAGAGGGAGACTGAGGGTGTTCATGGGGAGAATGAGGGTGTCCAGGGGGAGAATGAGGGTGTCAGAGGGGAGACTGAGGGTGTCAGAGGGGAGACTGATGGTGTCCAGGGGGAGACTGAGGGTGTCCAGGGGGAGACCGAGGGGTCCATGGGGAGACTGAGGGTGTCCGAGGGAAGAATGAGGGTTTCAAGGGGCAGACTGAGGGTGTCGAGGGGTAGACCGATGGTGTCCGGGGTGGAGACGGAGGGCATCCGAGGGGAGACAGGGGTTGAGTGGAGACTGAGGGTCTCCAGGGGGAGACTGAGAGTGTCTAGGGCAAGACCGAGTGTGCCCAGGGGGAGACTGAGGGTGCCCGAGGGGAGACTGAGGAGGTCCAGGGGGAGACTGAGGGTGTCCAGAGGAAGACACGGTGTTAAGGGGGAGAATGAGGGTGTCCGAGGGGAGAATGTGGGTATCTGAGAAGAGACTGATGGTGTCCAGGGGTAGACTGGGGTGTCCGGCGGAGAGACTGAGGGTGTCAATGGGGAGAATGAGGGTGTCCGAAGCGGAGACTGAGGAGATCCGAGCAGCAGACTGAGGGGCCCTTGGATGAGACCGAGTGTGTCCGAGGGGGAGACTGAGGGTGTCCAGGGGGAGACTGAGGGGGTCCGAGGGAGAGATTGAGGGTGTCAAGGGGGAGACTCAGGTTGTCCAGGGGTAGACTGAACTTGTCCGAGGGGGAGACTGAGGGTATCTGGTCGAGACTGAGTGTGTCCAATGGGAGAATGAGGGTGTCAAAGGGGGAGACTGATGGTGTCCAGTGGAGAATGCGGGTGTCCGAGGGGAGACTGATGGTGTCCAGGGGGAGTCTGAGGGTGTCCGAGGGGAGACTGAGGGTGTCCAGGGGGAGTCTGAGGGTGTCCGAGGGGAGACTGAGGGTGTCCAGGGGGAAACTGAGGGTTTCCAGGGGGAGACTGAGGGTTTCCAGGGGGAGACTGAGGGTGTCCAGGGGGAGACGGAGGGTTTCCAGGGGGAGACTGAGGGTGTCCAGGGGGAGACTGAGGGTTTCCAGGGGGAGACTGAGGGTGTCCAGGGGGAGACTGAGGGTTTCCAGGGGGAGACTGAGGGTGTCCAGGGGGAGACTGAGGGTTTCCAGGGGGAGACTGAGGGTGTCCAGGGGGAGACTGAGGGTTTCCAGGGGGAGACTGAGGGTATCCAGGGGGAGACTGAGGGTGTCCAGGGGGAGACTGAGGGTTTCCAGGGGGAGACTGAGGGTTTCCAGGGGGAGACTGAGGGTGTCCAGGTGGAGACTCAGGGGGTCTGAGGGGAGACTGGGGATGTCCAGGGGAGACTCAGGGTGTCCGA
This sequence comes from Carcharodon carcharias, assembly GCF_017639515.1. NCBI lineage: Eukaryota > Metazoa > Chordata > Chondrichthyes > Lamniformes > Lamnidae > Carcharodon > Carcharodon carcharias. The sequence goes on from NC_054493.1 coordinate 1,175,051, forward strand.
GGGGTGAATGAGGGTATCAAGGGGGTGACTCTGTATGTCCGAGGGGGAGACTGAGGGTGCCCGATGGGGAGACTGAGGGTGTCCAAGGGGGAGAATTAGGGGTTCCAGGTGGAGAATGAGAGTGTCCAGGGCGAGACTGCGGGGGTCTGAGGGGAGACTAAGGGTATCCGGGGGAGACTAATGGTCTCCTGGGGCAGACTGACGGTGTCCGAGGGGAGAATGAGTGTGTCAAGGGGGAGACTGAGGGTGGCCAGGGGGAGACTGAGGGTGTCAAGGGGGAGACTGAGGGTGGCCAGGGGGAGACTGAGGGTGTCCAGGGGGAGAATGAGGTTGTCCACGGGGAGACTGAGGGGGTCCAAGGGGAGACTGAGTGTGTCCAGGGGGAGACTTAGGGTGTCCGAGGGGAGACTGAGGGTGTCCATGGGGAGACTGAGGGTGTCCAAGGGGAGACTGAGTGTGTCCAGGGGGAGACTGAGGATGTCCGAGGGGCTACTGAGTGTGTCCAGCGGGAGACTGAGGGTGTCCGATGGGAGACTAAGGTGGTCGAAGGAGAGACCGATGGGTTGCAGGGGGAGACTGAGTGTGTCCGGGGGGAGACTGAGGGTGTCCAGGGGGAGACTGAGGGTGTCCGGGGGTGACTGAGGGTGTCCGAGGGGAGACTGAGGGTGTCCGAAGGGAGACTGAGGGTGTCCGGTGGGAGACTGAGTATGTCCGAGGGGAGACTGAGGGTGTCCGAGGGGGCGACTGCGGGGGTCCGAGGGACTCTGAGGGTGTCCGGGGGTGAGACTGAGGGTGTCTGAGGGGGAAACTGAGTGTGTCCGCTGCGGAGACTGAGTATCTATCCAACCTCTCTTCATCACTTAAATGTTTCATCCCAGGCAACATCCTGGTGAATCTCCTCTGCACCCCCTCCAGTGCAATCACATATTCCTATAATGTGACGACCAGAACTGCACCCAGTACTCCAGCTGTGGCCTCACCAAGGTTCTATACAACTCCAACATCACCTCCCTACTTTTGTAATCTATCCTCGATTGATAAAGGCAAGTGTCCCCTGTGCCTTTTTCACCTCCCCCACTAACATGCCCCTCCGCCTTCAGAGATCTATGGACACACACGCCAAGGTCCCTTTGTTCCTCAGAACTTCCTAGTGCATGCCGTTCATTAAATACTTCCTTGTCAAATTATTCCTTCCACAGTGTATCACCCCACACTTTTCAGGGTTAAATTCCATCTGCGACTTATCTGACCATTTGACCATCCCGTCTATATCTTCCTGTATCCCAAGACACTCAACCTCACTGTTAACCACTCGGCCAATCTTTGTGTCATCCGCAAACTTACTAATCCTACCCCCCACATAGTCATCTATGTCGTTTATGTAAATGACAAATAATAGGGGACCCAGCACAGATCCCTGTGGTATGCCACTGGACACTGGCTTCCAGTCACTAAAACATCCTTCTGTCATCACCCTCTGCCTCCTGCAACTAAGCCAATTTTGAATCCACCTTATCAAATTACCCTGTATCCCATGTGCCTTTGCCTTCTTTATAAGTCTCCCATGTGGGACCTTGACAAAGGCTTTGCTGAAATCCATATAAACATCATCCAATGCACGTCATCTCAGTCCTCAGTGACCAACCTCCTTACCCTGAGACTGTGCAATCAGAGGTTGCTAGGGGTAGATGGGAAAGTGGAAATCAAAACACAAGGAGGATCAGCCATGATCTTATTGAGTGGCAGAGCGGGCTCGAGGGGCTGAAAGGTTTCTTCCTGCTCCTACTTCTTATGTTCTAACTGCTGAAGACCCCTTCCATCACTTTACTGATGATGGAGAGTAGATTGATGGGTTGGGACCTGTACAAGAAGTACGGGTTGCATCGAAACTGGAAGGGCACCAATATCCTGGCTGCGAGGTTTGCTAGTGTCACTCGGGAGGGTTTAAACTAGTATGACAGAGGGGTGGGAACCAGAGCAATAGGTCAGCAGGTGAAATAAATGCCTGGGAACCAGTGAATATGGCCAGTAGGACTAAGAGAAAGAGCAGGCAGGGAGAAATTACTGAACACAGTAAGTGGGACAGAGAGTGGGACTGGGGGTCTGAAATGTATTTGTCTCAATGTGAGAAGTATAACAGGCAAGGCAGATGAGCTTAGAGCTTGGATTAGTACTTGGGACTATGATGTTATTGCTATTCCAGAGACTTGGTTGAAGGATGGACAGGATTGGTAGATAAACGTTCCAGGATTTAGATGTTTCGGGTAGGATAGAGAGGGGTGTAGAAGAGGTGGGGGAGTTGCACTGCTGGTTAAGGGGAATATCACAGCTGTACGACAGGAGGACACCTCGTTGGGCTCATGTAGCGAGGCAATATGGTTAGAGCTCCGGAATAGGAAGGGTGCAGTCACAATGTTGGGGGTTTACTATAGGCCTCCCAATTGCTGGCGGGAGATTGAGGAACAGTGATGTAGGCAGATTTTGGAAAGATGTAAAAGCAATCGGGTTGTTATGGTGGGTGATTTTAACTTTCCCTATATTGACTGGGAATCACTTAGTGCTAGAGGTTTGGATGGTGCAGAATTTGTAAGGTGCATCCAGGAGGGCTTCCTGAGATAATATGTAGATAGTCCAACTAGGGAAGGGGCAATACTGGAGCTGGTATTAGGGAATGAACCCGGCCAGGTGGTCGAAGTTTCATTAGGGGAGCACATGAGGCTATTTAATAAGGTAAGACCCCATGGTGTTGGGGGTAGTATATACGCATGGATAGGGGATTGGCTAACTAGTAGAAGACAGAGAGTTGGAATAAGGGGGGCATTTTCAGGATGGCGACCTGTAACTAGTGGAGTGCCACAGGGACCAGTGCTGGGGCCACAATTATTGACAAGATATATTAATGACTTGGATGAGGGGAGTGAATGGACGACAGCCAAGTTTGTGGATGACACACAAATAGGTGACAGGGCAAGTGATGAGGACGACAGCAACTTGGGGGAGTCCAGCCAGATGGATCAACAACTTTGGGGGACCTCATCTGGCTGGGCGGGTGGGGGGTGGGGAGGGGGTGCAGGAGGTGGCGATGGGATGTAACAACTTGGAGGGCTGGTCTGGGATTTGAACAAGCTCGGGGGCTCGGAGTCTGGAATAGTTATTCCCACCGACGAAATGAACGGACTAGAGCAGGAGGGTAAATTGTCCTTTGGAAATCCATCTTTTTAGAAACTGCAGAATGACTTTCTTGCGTTCCTCTGTCTTGGGTAAATGAGTTCCTTGGCCAGCCACACTCTAACCACAAGCCTTCCCATGTTCTCCTCAGCTGCTGCGCGCAATCAATAATCGGGGGGTGGGGGGGCGGAGGGGGGGGGTTGCTGGTGGGGGGCAAGACTGATGTAAGACTAACCAGTGGTGGTTTATTGAGACATTGGGTGGAGTATCAGATCATAGAAGCTCACGCAGAAACCTCCAGAACCAGACTTACTAGTACCCAGCTGCCCATGCTCTACAGTGATTCGTCCGTGCTGCTGTCAGCTGATCAGTACGCTTGCATTCTCTTAAAGGGACGGGGGGTACCTGGCTTTACCACACCCCTCCCCCTTGACCATTGACGAAGGACAACAGGCGCAGAGCAATGCAACGATGAGCCATAGGAGGTGCGGGGAGAAAGAGGAACTCGTTTTACTCCCCGAAGGCCGTCAATAATTCCTCGATTTCATCCCACGGGCCCTTTTCTCGGTACCTCTGCCACCTCTTTTGGCCGTAGCGGGCTGGTCCAGGCTCAGGTGCGGGCTGAGGTCTGAACGGGCTGAGCGCTTGGCTTTTCCGGCCGCTATCCTGAGAGCTCAGGGCCTTCTAGCTTTCAGGCCTCAGGGCTATTACCCGGTCGCCGCTGCTTCAGCCCTTCCAGTTCTTTCCTATTCTCATCCGCAGCCTCCTGGAGAATCACCTGCCGCAGCCCACCTTTCTCCGCTAATTCTTTCCTTAACTCTATCGGAGGCAGGTTTAGCTGCACCCACCACCCCACCCCACCACCGCCGCCCGTCTTTATCTTCTACCCGCGCCACAAATTGGGAACTGATTGAATTTAGTGCCGCGCAATCTAGAATTTCCATTTCCTTTGGGAGGATGCTGACTTCAGCTTCAGCTCTGTCCTGGGGTAACACTTGTGTTGGCTCTTTACGTAACTGATTCTTTTCTTGCAACAATGCTTCCGGTTTTGAATTGGGAACTTAGACAGCCCTCGGGATTTACCTCTCCCACTCAGTTCCTTCCGGGGACACTCCCTCTACCACCACCACCACCACCCCCCCCACAACCCCCCACACACACACACACACACACCCCCCCCACCCCCGCCCAACATTTCAAATAGGCACGGCTTGGCAGGACGTTTCTCACACTGCGCTTTGACTTGACATAGCCCCTGGCATGAAGCTATTCACGTAATATTATTGGGTAATGTTCCTCTTTTGAAATAGAGGTGTGGTTTGCGGGTTTGTCTGGATTGGATTAAAGCCCAGCTAGCCTGGGTGCTTTGACGGGAGCTGGTCTTGCTATAGAAGAGAGGTAGAACCAGAGAACCATAGAGCACTACCACACAGAATAACAGGCCATTCAGCCCTTCTCCTCTGTGCCGAAATATTATTCCGCTCGTCCCCTTGACCTGCACCCAGTCCATAACCCTCCAGACCTCCTCCCATCAATGTGTCTATCCAATTTATTCTTAAAACCTAAGGGTGATCCTGCATTGACCATGTCAGATGGCAGCTCGTTCCACACTCTCACCACTCTCTGAGGGAACAAGTTCCCCCTAATGTTCCCCCTTAACCTTTCTCTTTTCACCCTAAAGCCATGTCCTCTTGTGTCTATCTCTCCTAATCCATGTGGAAAGAGCCTACTCCCATTTACTCTGTCTACACCCCTCATAATTTAGTAAACTTCTATCATATCTCCCCTCATTCTTCCTACGCTCCAAGGAATAGAGTCCTAACCTGTTTATAGAACCATATATAGTGTGTGTATTTGCATTTTTAAAATAGAGCATTCAAGAATTGGGGGGGGGGGGTGGTGAAAATTGATGCCTATCTAGCAGCTACCGAGCCTTATGTTTCTATCACTCATACAATTGGCACAATGAAAGGGGTTTCATTGTTTAAAAGGTGAAGTTCAAAGAGACTGGTGAGGGAATGAGAATTTGAATTGTCGAGAGAAACCAGGGAACTCCAGGCCAGTGAGTCTCAGGTCAGGGGTAGGGGAACTATTGGAGACAATTCTGAAGGAGAGAATCTATCTCCACTTGGAGGGGCAAGGGATAGTCAGCATGGTTTTGTCACGTTGACGGCCACAGTAGTGCCTATCTGTTCCCCTGACTATAGAACCCCTAAGACCATAAGACATAGGAGCAGAAATGAGGCCATTCGGCCCATCGAGTCTGCTCCCCCATTCAATCATGGCTGATAAATTTCTCAATCCCCCCATTCTCCTGCCTTCTCCCCGTAACCTTTGATCCCCTTACCAATCAAGAACCTATCTATCTCGGTCTTAAATACGCTCAATGACCTGGTCTCCACCGCCTTCTGTGGCAATGAATTCCATCGATTCACCACTCTCTGGCTAAAGAAGTTTCTCCTCATCTCTGTTCTAAAAGGTCTTCCCTTTACTCTGAGGCTGTGCCCTCGGGTTCTAGTCTCTCCTACTAATGGAAACATCTTCCCCCACGTCCACTCTATCCAGGCCTTTCAGTATTCCGTAAGTTTCAATCAGATCCACCCCCCCCCCATCCTTCTAAACTCCATCGAGTATAGACCCAGAGTCCTCAAACATTCCTCACATGTTAAAGCCTCTCGTTCCTGGGATTGTTCTCGTGAACCTCCTCTGGACCCTCTCTAGGGCCAGCACTATTACTATTTCTCTTCCTCCCCTCCCGTACAGACAGGCTGCTCGTGGTGCCAGAAACTTAGCTCTGTCCGCACTCCCTGGAGGAACCAGCGCCCTCATCGGCCTCCAAAATGGAATTCCGATTTGCGGGACCCCAGGGGACTCCTCAGCTACCTGCCTGTTTCTCTTGGGCTGCCTGGTGGTCACCCATTCCCTTCCTTCCTCAAGTCCCTTCAGCTGCGGTGTGACCACCTCTCTAAACGTGCTATCCATGATGCTCTCAGTCTCGTGGATGCTCCACAATGTCCCCAGCCATTGTTCCAACTCTGAAACCTGAGCTTCCAGGAGCTGCAGCTGGAGACGCTTCCTGTGCATATGCTGGTCCCGGGCACTGGAAATGTTCCCAGCTTCCCACATGGAGTAAGAGGATTACACCACGGCTTTGACCGCTCCTGCCATGACTTATCCCTTTAAATTAAACCTTTTAAATCAATTACTCTAGGGCCCTTCATTCATGACCCTCTCGTTCCTGCAGAATATACAAACTATAAACCACAAAAAGACCTTAAACTATAAGGGAGAAAAGCAGTAACTACTTACTCAACCTCACCCACTCCTTACCAGTCATTCCTCTCCCTTGCAGCCTCTACTACTGCAGCAGGGCAAGAGCACTCTCTGAAGATTAAATAAGTTGGATAGCAAAGAAAAAAAATGCAAAGAGCTCCTCTTCCCCTCTGCACTGAATTCCAACTGCCAATACCCACACTCACTGTGGCTGTGTCTCACTCATGATGAGGTCTCACCCCTGTTCATGCTACGGATCTAGCATCAACTCCCCCCCAGACACTTATCACACCATGAGCCAGCCCGTCTCACTGAACTCCACCTTTCACACGAGGGTTTCCAATTGCAACTATCCAAGAACCTGCCTTGGAATCTTCTCCCAAACTGATGATTTCTCTCAGATGTCGTGAGCAAGGGTTCACCTCCAGGGTTTCAAACTCTCTATCCGATGTTGCCCTCCCCGGGTCACTACATGCATTCAGGCTTTGTTCCACGCTCTATCACACACTGACTCAGGTGCCAACACTGCTTCACATGCCCACAGCAAAAAGCTACAGCTCTTCAGCCGACTCATTGGAGCTTCTTGCCTCTTGCAAGCTGTTCTCGCTTTAAACCTGCTGTCTGCAGCTTTTGTCCCTTTCAATCAGAAGCTTGGAGCCTTTGTCTCTGTCCCTCACAATTAACTGCACTTAAGAGGACATTTTCCAGGTTCCTGTCCTTCCTTTGACTCGAAGGTCTGCTTAGAACATTCTCCTGTTCCACTCCCCTTGAATTTGGGGTCTTTTCTCCAGCTTGGGACTGGCTGTCTGCCCCATTAGATTCAGTGCATCTCGGCTGCTACTTTCAAAACCGACTGAACTCAAACAGTTTCTAATTTGAATGCTGTTTCCAGCTTCATCTGTGTGTGTGTCTGTGTGAGGGATACACTGCTCTAGACGCCTGTTGCTTGCCAAGAGGCCAGTGTCTCTACTCTAGTTTGTTTAACTTAGCTACAACAGTCATAAAGCTCTCACTAGAAATGTCAGCACCTTTTAAAGTGACACTAAAACTCAATTTGATCTTTTCATAAACCAATACAGAGGCACAAATGAAACTAAAACATTAAAAGCAGAAATTCATTCGGAACACCCACAAATACAAACAAAAACTATCTCAATTTTCTAAAAAAAATACAACACTCAGTCACGCAATCCAGCACCACAGAGTAAATCTCCCTCTACACTGTCCCCATCAAACACTCCCAGGACAGGTACAGCACGGGGTTAGATACAGAGTAAATCTCCCTCTACACTGTCCCCATCAAACACTCCCAGGACAGGTACAGCACGGGGTTAGATACAGAGTAAAGCTCTCTCTATACTGTCCCCATCAACATTCCCAGGACAGGTACAGCACGAGGTTAGATACAGAGTAAAGCTACCTCTACACTGTCCCCATCAAACACTCCCAGGACAGGTACAGCACGGGGTTAGATACAGAGTAAAGCTACCTCTACACTGTCCCCATCAAACACTCCCAGGAAAGGTACAGGGGTTAGATACAGAGTAAAGCTACCTCTACACTGTCCCCATCAAACACTCCCAGGACAGGTACAGCACGAGGTTAGATACAGAGTAAAACACCCTCTACACTGTCCCCATCAAACACTCCCAGGACAGGTACAGGGGTTAGATACAGAGTAAATCTCCCTCTACACCGTCCCCATCAAACACTCCCAGGACAGGTACAGCACGGGGTTAGATACAGAGTAAATCTCCCTCTACACCATCCCCATCAAACACTCCCAGGACAGGTACAGCACGGGGTTAGATACAGAGTAAAGCTCTCTCTAAAATGTCCCCATCAAACACACCCAGTACAGCTACAGCACGGGGTTAGATACAGAGTAAATCTCCCTCTACACCGTCCCCATCAATCAGTCCCAGGACAGGTACAGCACGGGGTTAGATACAGCGTAAATCTCCCTCTACACTGTCCCCATCAAACACTCCCAGGACAGGTACAGCACGGGGTTAGATACAGAGTAAATCTCCCTCTACACCATCCCCATCAAACACTCCCAGGACAGGTACAGCACGGGGTTAGATACAGCGTAAATCTCCCTCTACACTGTCCCCATCAAACACTCCCAGGACAGGTACAGCACGGGGTTAGATACAGAGTAAATCTCCCTCTACACTGTCCCCATCAAACACTCCCAGGACAGGTACAGCATGGGGTTAGATACAGAGTAAATCTCCCTCTACACCGTCCCCATCAAACACTCCCAGTACAGCTACAGCACGGGGTTAGATACAGAGTAAATCTCCCTCTACACTGTCCCCATCAAACACTCCCAGGACAGATACAGCACGGGGTTAGATACAGAGTAAATCTCCCTCTACACTGTCCCCATCAAACACTCCCAGGACAGGTACAGCACGGGGTTAGATACAGAGTAAAGATCCCTCTACACTGTCCCCATCAAACACTCCCAGGACAGGTACAGCACGGGGTTAGATACAGAGTAAATCTCCCTCTACACCGTCCCCATCAAACACTCCCAGGACAGGTACAGCACGGGGTTAGATACAGAGCAAATCTCCCTCTACACCGTCCCCATCAAACACTCCCAGGACAGGTACAGCACAGGGTTAGATACAGAGTAAATCTCCCTCTGCACCGTCCCCATCAAACACTCCCAGGACAGGTACAGCACGGGGTTAGATACAGAGTAAATCTCCCTCTACACTGTCCCCATCAAACACTCCCAGGACAGGTACAGCACGGGGTTAGATACAGAGTAAAGCTCTCTCTACACCGTCCCCATCAAACACTCCCAGGACAGGTACAGCACGGGGTTAGATACAGAGTAAATCTCCCTCTACACCGTCCCCATCAAACACTCCCAGGGCAGGTACAGCACGGGGTTAGATACAGAGTAAATCTCCCTCTACACCGTCCCCATCAAACACTCTCAGGACAGGTACAGCACGGGGTTAGATACAGAGTAAATCTCCCTCTACACCGTCCCCATCAAACAATCCCAGGACAGGTACAGCACGGGGTTAGATACAGAGTAAATCTCCCTCTACACCGTCCCCATCAAACACTCCCAGGGCAGGTACAGCACGGGGTTAGATACAGAGTAAATCTCCCTCTACACCGTCCCCATCAAACACTCTCAGGACAGGTACAGCACGGGGTTAGATACAGAGTAAATCTCCCTCTACAACCGTCCCCATCAAACAATCCCAGGACAGGTACAGCACGGGGTTAGATACAGAGTAAAGCTCCCTCTACACCGTCCCCATCAAACACTCCCAGGACAGGTACAGCACGGGGTTAGATACAGAGTAAATCTCCCTCTACACTGTCCCCCATCAAACACTCCCAGGACAGGTACAGCACGGGGTTAGATACAGAGTAAATCTCCCTCTACACCGTCCCCATCAAACACTCCCAGGACAAGTACAGCACGGGGTTAGATACAGAGTAAATCTCCCTCTACACTGTCCCCATCAAACACTCCCAGGACAGGTACAGCAAGGGGTTAGATACAGAGTAAATCTCCCTCTACACTGTCCCCATCAAACACTCCCAGGACAGGTACAGCACGGGGTTAGATACAGAGTAAATCTCCCTCTACACTGTCCCCATCAAACACTCCCAGGACAGGTACAGCACGGGGTTAGATACAGAGTAAATCTCCCTCTACACTGTCCCCATCAAACACTCCCAGGACAGGTACAAGCACGGGGTTAGATACAGAGTAAATCTCCCTCTACACCGTCCCCATCAAACACTCCCAGGACAGGTACAGCACGGGGTTAGATACAGAGTAAATCTCCCTCTACACTGTCCCCATCAAACACTCCCAGGACAGGTACAGCACGGGGTTAGATACAGAGTAAAGCTCTCTCTACACCGTCCCCATCAAACACTCCCAGGACAGGTACAGCACGGGGTTAGATACAGAGTAAATCTCCCTCTACACCTGTCCCCATCAAACACTCCCAGGACAGGTACAAGCACGGGGTTAGATACAGAGTAAATCTCCCTCTACACCGTCCCCATCAAACACTCCCAGGACAGGTACAGCACGGGGTTAGATACAGAGTAAATCTCCCTCTACACTGTCCCCATCAAACACTCCCAGGACAGGTACAGCACGGGGTTAGATACAGAGTAAATCTCCCTCTACACTGTCCCCATCAAACACTCCCAGGACAGGTACAGCACGGGGTTAGATACAGAGTAAATCTCCCTCTACACTGTCCCCATCAAACACTCCCAGGACAGGTACAGCACGGGGTTAGATACAGAGTAAAGCTCCCTCTACACTGTCCCCATCAAACACTCCCAGGACAGGTACAGCACGGGGTTAGATACAGAGTAAATCTCCCTCTACACCATCCCCATCAAACACTCCCAGGACAGGTACAACACGGGGTTAGATACAGAGTAAATCTCCCTCTACACCGTCCCCATCAAACACTCCCAGGACAGGTACAGCACGGGGTTAGATACAGAGTAAATCTCCCTCTACACTGTCCCCATCAAACACTCCCAGGACAGGTACAGCACGGGGTTAGATACAGAGTAAATCTCCCTCTACACTGTCCCCATCAAACACTCCCAGGACAGGTACAGCACGGGGTTAGATACAGAGTAAATCTCCCTCTACACTGTCCCCATCAAACACTCCCAGGACAGGTACAGCACGGGGTTAGATACAGAGTAAATCTCCCTCTACACTGTCCCCATCAAACACTCCCAGGACAGGTACAGCACAGGGTTAGTTACAGAGTAAATCTCCCTCTACACTGTCCCCATCAAACACTCCCAGGACAGGTACAGCACGGGGTTAGATACAGAGTAAAGCTACCTCTACACCGTCCCCATCAAACACTCCCAGGACAGGTACAGCACGGGGTTAGATACAGAGTAAATCTCCCTCTACACTGTCCCCATCAAACACTCCCAGGACAGGTACAGCACAGGGTTAGATACAGAGTAAATCTCTCTCTACACCCTGCCTATCAGACACTCTGTGGGCTGGTGCTGTGTGGTTTCGGAAGTGGACTGATGGTGTCTGTGTCTCGTGCCCTCCTGGGTTATTCTCGTTTGTGTTGTGAAACCTCTTCCTGTCTGAGTCACAGTGAAACTCTGGGTGAATTCCAGCCCCTCCTGTTGGGCTGGGATGTGATCTGTGTTTGAGTGCGAGAGCCGGGAGGGAGTGATAGACACGGGGACTGGGATCTGGAGGGGTTCTCCCTACCCCCACCTCCCCGTGGGAGCTCCCGGGAGCTGCAGTGTGAGGGGCCATGGGATCTGTTCCTGGGCTAGACTGGTGGTGTCTGGAGCTGTGCTGGAGGGACTGATGGAGGGAGGGAGGGAGGGCGGGAGTGGTGGAGGGAGCGAAGGAGGGAGTGAGTGATGGAGGGAGGGAGGCAGTGATGGAGGGAGTGATGGAGCGAGCGATGGAGGGAGTGGTGGAGGGAGGGAGGGAGTGATGGAGGGAGGGATGGAGCGAGCGATGGAGGGAGGGAGGGAGTGATGGAGGGAGTGATGGAGGGATGGAGGGAGTGATGGAGGGAGGGAGGTGTCGTGGAGGGAGTGATGGAGGGAGGGAGGGAGTGATGGAGGGAGGGATGGAGGGAGTGGTGGAGGGAGGGAGTGATGGAGGGAGGGAGGTAGGGAGTGATGGAGGGAGGGAGTGATGGAGGGATTGATGGAGGGAGGTAGGGAATGATGGAGGGAGGGAGGGAGGGAGGGAGTGGTGGAGGGAGCGAAGGAGGGAGTGAGTGATGGAGGGAGGGAGGCAGTGATGGAGGGAGGGATGGAGCGAGTGATGGAGGGAGGGAGGGAGTGATGGAGGGAGCGAAGGAGGGAGTGAGTGATGGAGGGAGGGAGGCAGTGATGGAGGGAGTGATGGAGCGAGTGATGGAGGGAGGGAGTGATGGAGGGAGGGATGGAGGGAGGGAGGGAGGGAGGGAGTGGTGGAGGGAGCGAAGGAGGGAGTGAGTGATGGAGGGAGGGAGGCAGTGATGGAGGGAGGGATGGAGTGAGTGATGGAGGGAGGGAGGGAGTGATGGAGGGAGTGATGGAGGGATGGAGGGAGTGATGGAGGGAGGGATGGAGCGAGCGATGGAGGGAGTGGTGGAGGGAGGGAGGGAGTGATGGAGGGAGGGAGGGAGGGAGTGGTGGAGGGAGTGATGGAGGGAGGGAGGGAGTGATGGAGGGTGGGAGGGAGGGAGTGGTGGAGGGAGTGATGGAGGGAGGGAGGGAGTGATGGAGGGTGGGAGGGTGTCGTGGAGGGAGTGATGGAGGGAGGGAGGGAGTGATGGAGGGAGGGATGGAGCGAGTGATGGAGGGAGGGAGGGATCTCAGAGACAGGGTCCATAAGACCATAAGACATAGGAGCAGAAATGAGACCATTTGGCCCATCGAGTCTGCTCCCCCATTCAATCATGGCTGATAAATTTCTCAACCCCCCCATTCTCCCACCTTCTCCCCGTAACCTTTGATCCCCCTTACCAATCAAGAACCGATCTATCTCGGTCTTAAATACACTCAATGACCTGGTCTCCACCGCCTTCTGTGGCAATGAATTCCATCGATTCATCACTCTCTGGCTAAAGAAGTTTCTCCTCATCTCTGTTCTAAAAGGTCTTCCCTTTACTCTGAGGCTGTGCCCCTCGGGTCCTAGTCTCTCCTACTCATGGAAACATCTTCCCCACGTCCACTCTATCCAGGCCTTTCAGTATTCTGTAAGTTTCAATCAGATCCCCCCTCATCCTTCTAAACTCCATCGAGTATAGACCCAGAGTCCTCAAACGTTCCTCATATGTTAAAGCCTCTCATTCCTGGGATCGTTCTCCTGAACCTCCTCTGGACCCCTCTCCAGGGTCCTGGGCTTTGTGGGGGGAGGTCCCTCTCTCTGACGCCTACCCTTACCCTCCGTCAGGAGCAGAGGGTCTCGAGTCTGGGTCACAGTCTCCCTGTGGGACACTGGGGATGAAATCTCGGGATGTGCTTTACCTCCCCACCCCACACACACCCCACACACACCCCCACACAGACCCCCACACCCACACCCACCCCACACACACACACACACACACCCCCACGCAGACCCCCACACACACACCCAAACACACCCCCACACACACCCCCACACAGACCCCCACACACACCCCCCCCACACACACACACCTACACACACCCCCACACACACACACACACACACACACCCCCACGCAGACCCCCACACACACACCCAAACACACCCCCACACACACCCCCACACAGACCCCCACACACACCCCACCCACACACACACACACCTACACACACCCCCCCACACACACACACACACACACCTACACACACCCCCACACACACCCCCACACAGACCCCCACACACACACCCCCCCCCACACACACACACACCTACACACACCCCCCCCCACACACACACACACCCAAACAACCCCCCCACACAGACCCCCACACACACACACACCCCCCACACACACACACCCACACACACACACACACCCCCACACACACACACCCACACACACCCCACACACACCCCCAAACACATCCCCACACACACCCCCACACAGACCCCCACACACACACACCTACACACACCCCCACACACACACACCTACACACACCCCCACACACACACACACCTACACACACCCCCACACACACCTCCACACAGACCCCCACACACACCCCCCCCCATACACACACACCTACACACACCCCCCCACACACACACCCCCCCCCACACACACCCCCCCCACACACACACACACACACACACACACCCACACAGACCCCCACACACACCCCCAAACACATCCCCACACACACCCCCACACAGACCCCCACACACACCCCCCCCACACACACCTACACACACACCCCCACACACACACATCACACCCCCCCCCACACACACACCCCCCCCACACACACACACACACACACACACCCACACAGACCCCCACACACACCCCCAAACACATCCCCACACACACCCCCCACACAGACCCCCACACACACCCCCCCCCCACACACACACACCTACACACACATTACCACACACCCCCACACATACACCCAAACACCCCCCACACAGACCCCCACACACACACACCACCCACATACACCCCCCCCACACACACACACCCCCCCCCACACACACACCCCCCCCCCCACACACACACACACACACACACCCACACAGACCCCCACACACACCCCCAAACACATCCCCACACACACCCCCACACAGACCCCCACACACACCCCCCCCCCACACACACACACCTACACACACACCCCCACACACACACACACACCCAAACACCCCCCCCACACACACACAAACACCCAAACACCCCCCCACACACACACCTCCACACACATTACCACACACCCCCACACATACACCCAAACACCCCCCACACAGACCCCCACACACGCACACCACCCACATACACCCCCCCCCCACACACACACACACACCCACACACACACACACCCCCACACACACACACCCCCCCCACACACACACTCACACCCCCATACACATTACCACATACCCCCACACATACACCCAAACACCCCCCACACAGACCCCCACACACGCACACCACCCACACACACACCCCCCCACACACACACACACACACACCTACACACACACACCCCCCCCCCACACACACACACACACCCAAACACCCCCCCCCCACACACACACCTACACACACACACCCCCCCACACACACACACACACACCCAAACACCCCCCCACACACACACACCCCCCCACCCACACACACACACACCTACACACACCCCCCCCCACACACACACACACACCCAAACACCCCCCCACACACACACACCTACACACACACACCCCCCCACACACACACACCCCCCCCACACACACACACACCCCCACACACATTACCACACACCCCCACACATACACCCAAACACCCCCCACACAGACCCCCACACACACACACACACACCCCCACAGACCCCCACACACACCCCCACACCCCCCCACACACACCCCCACACACATTACCACAAACCCCCACACATACACCCAAACACCCCCCACACAGACCCCCACACACGCACACCACCCACACACACACCCCCCCACACACACACACACACACACCTACACACACACACCCCCCCC
>NC_054493.1:1198214-1200714 GCF_017639515.1 Carcharodon carcharias
CGGTGCAGTCCCCTGTGGTGTAGCTACACCCACGGCGCTGTTAGGGAGGGAGTTCCAGGATTTTGTCTGTGTGGTGTAGGTACACCCACAGCGCTGTTAGGGAGGGAGTTCCAGGATTTTGTCCCTGTGGTGTAGGTACACCCACAGCGCTGTTAGGGAGGGAGTTCCAGGATTTTGTCCCTGTGGTGTAGGTACACCCACAGCGCTGTTAGTGAGGGAGTTCCAGGATTTTGTCCCTGTGGTGTAGGTACACCCACAGCGCTGTTAGGGAGGGAGTTCCAGGATTTTGTCCCTGTGGTGTAGGTACATCCACAGCGCTGTTAGGGAGGGAGTTCCAGGATTTTGTCCCGTGTGTTGTAGGTACACCCACAGCGCTGTTAGGGAGGGAGTTCCAGGATTTTGTCCCTGTGGTGTAGGTACACCCACAGCGCTGTTAGGGAGGGAGTTCCAGGATTTTGTCCCTGTGGTGTAGGTACACCCACAGCGCTGTTAGGGAGGGAGTTCCAGGATTTTGTCCCTGTGTTGTAGGTACATCCACGGCGCTGTTAGGGAGGGAGTTCCAGGATTTTGTCCCTGTGGTGTAGGTACACCCATAGCGCTGTTAGGGAGGGAGTTCCGGGACTTTGACACAGTGACAGTGAAGGAACAGCCGATATATTTCCAAGTCGGGATGGTGAGGGGCTCGGAGGGGATGTTCCAGGTGGTGGGTGTTTCCCATGTGTCTGCTGCCCTTGTCCTTCTAAATGGTAGCGGTCGTAGGTTTGGGCGGTGCTGTCGAAGGAGCCTTGGTGAGTTGCTGCAGTGCATCTTGTAGATGCTACACACGCTGCTGCTACTGTGCGTCGGTGGGTGGAGGGAGTGAATGTTTGTGGATGGGGGGCCGATCGAGCTGGGGTGCTTTGTCCTGAATGGTGTCGAGCTTCTGGAGTGTTGTGGGAGCTGCAACTCATCCAGGCAAGTGGGGAGTGTCCCATCCCTCTCCTGACTTGTGCCTTGTAGATGGTGGGCAGGCTTTGGGGGGGAGTCAGGAGGTGAGTTACTCTCCGCAGGATTCCCAGCCTCTGACCTGCTCTTGTAGCCGCAGTATCTATATGGCTGGTCCCAGTTCAGTTTCTGGTCAATGGGAACTCCCCTCCCCCAACATATTGAAAAGAATTAGAGGAGGAAAAGGGTGAGATGGAGAAGCTTTACTCATTCAGAATAGCATCATGGACAAAGAGGAGAGGAACGGTGCTCCTAGATTGGGAAATACATGCAGAGAAATTCGGGGACTGAGGAGATACCATCGAATAATCTTCCGGGGGATTTCAACTCCTGTAAAATTTGTTAGACTGAGGAGGGGCTAAAGGGGATAGTGGAATGGAGGGCCCACTATGTCTACAGAAGTCTTGTCTAACCCAATATGTGTCAGTCCCCAACACAGGGGGACATGAGGGATAGGAGCAAGAACGGTCCATTTGGCCCATCGACTATGCTGCCCCATCCATTGAGGTCATGGTCATCTGACTGTAGCCTCAACTCCCCCTTCCCTGTCTGCTACTCCCTTCCCTCCCCCTCCTTCCCACACAACTCCCCCCCCTAACCCTCGACTCCCTCGTGGACGGAGAGTCTGTCCAACTCGGCCTCAGTCTCTGAGGGGGGGAGAGGGAGTTCCACAGACTGACCACCCTCCGAGAGAGGGAATTCATCCTCGGCTACGTCTCCGATGGGAGTCTCCTTATTCTCAAACCATGCCACCCCTCCTCACCCTCGTTCTAGATCCCCCCACGAGGGGAGGGGGGGGAAACATCCTGTCAGCCTCCACCCCGTCGAGCACCCCCTCAGAATCACTTACATATCAATAAGAACCCCCCTCATCCTTCTGAACTCCAACACGTGCATGCCCAACCTGCTCAAACCCTCCTCGTATGACAACCCCTTCATCCCAGGAATCAGCCCACTGAACCTGCTTCTAATGCAAGTATGTCCTCTCTTAAGGAAGCTGACGTGAACTTGAGCGTTGCTGAATAAGAGACATCCTGTCAAAGCCTTTCGTTTCACACTTATCAGACAATCGTGGCAAATGCCAACGGTAAAGGGAACAACGTCCAATCGAAGGGTATCAGTGGGGCTCGCTTACACATGACAGAAGCCACATACACTCACTCACAGAGCCCTGTCCTTGGCAGGCAGAAGGAACACATCCACACGTTGTGCCTTTTTCAACAGAACAAATCGATGGTGGGACAGCCATTCCCTGGTTCGCTCCTCATTGCACAGACTTGACCAGTCAGAGTCGGCCGGGGTGTGTTTAAATTTGAACAAAAGCTTGGCTGTTAGCTTTTCCCGGCTGCTGAGCTCTCCGTAGCAACGCCTCTACCAATCCAGAGTCCTCTTGCCCACCACTCGGCGTTCTCTTCCCAAGCGGTATAAATTGTTGTTGTCTTTACTGCTGCTATCTCTGGCCGGCTGGCCTGACGACCTTATCAAATGCTGTCTGGAAAGCCGTGTGAACAGCAGA